>NW_007731277.1:64476-95374 GCF_000696425.1 Galeopterus variegatus | reverse complement strand
GGAACCAGCCTCCACATGGGATCCGAACCCTTGGCGGGAGCGCCACTGCACTCCCAAGTGGCGCACTCTCCAGTGCGCCACCTGGCCGGCCCCCAGATGTATCAGTTTTAATGTCCCCTTTTTCATTTCTAATTTTTGTTATTTGAGTCTTCTCTCTTCTTTAGTTAGCCGTGTTAATGGTTTGTCAATTTTATTTATCTTTTCAAAAAACCAACTTTCTGCTTCATTGATATCTTGTATCGTTTTTGGATTTCAATTTCATTTAGTTCTGCTCTGATCTTAATGATTTCTTTCTGTCTGCTAACTTTGGGTTTGGGTTGTTCTTGTTTTTCTAGTTCTTTAAGGTGAAGTATTAGGTTGTTCACTTGCCATCTTTCCCTTCTTCTGAAGTAAGCATTTAATGCGATAAATTTTCCCCTTAGTACTGCTTTTGCAGTATCCCACAGGTTTTGGTGTGATGTATCATTGTTTTCATTAGTTTCAAAAAAATTTTTGATTTCCTGTTTGATTTCTTTTTGGACCCATATGTCATTAAGTAGAATGCTGTTTAATTTCCATGGGTTTATATAGTTTCCAGAATTTTGTTTGTTATTGATTTCTAATTTTTATCCATTGTGGTCTGAAAAAATACATCGGCTAATTCCAATTTTCTTGAACTTGTTGAGACTTGATTTGTGACTTAATATATGATCTATCCTGGAGAATGATCTATGTGCTGATGAGAGGAGTGCGTATTCTGAGGTTGTTGGATGGAATGTTCTGTAGATATCTGCCAAGTCTAATTGGTCTAGAGTGTTGTTTAGATCTTGTGTTTCTCAGCTGATTCTTTGCCTAGATGATCTGTCCAATATTGATAGTGGGGTGTTCAGGTCCCCTGCTATTATGGTATTAGTGTCTATTTCCTTCTTTAGGTCTAATAGAGTTTGCTTTATAAATCTGGCTGCTCTGACATTGGGTGCATGTATATTTATGATTGTTACATCTTCTTGATGGATCAATCCTTTTATCATTATGTAGCGGCCCTCATTATCTCTTTTTATGGTTTTTAGTTTAAAGTCTATTTTATCAGATATAAGAATAGCTACTCCAGCTTGTTTTTCATTTCTGTTTGCATGGTAAATCTTTTTCCATCCTTTCACTCTTAGTCTATGTGAGTCTTGATGGGTGAGGTGGGTCTCTTGAAGGCAGCATATAGTCGTGTCCTCCTTTTTAATCCAGTTAGTCAGTCTGTGTCTTTTGATTGGGGAATTTAATCCTTTTACATTAAGAGTTGTTATTGAAAAGTGTTGATTTACTCCTAGCATTTTATTGATTTTTGTTTGGATGTCTTAGGTGTCTTTTGTTCCTTTCTTTCTCATTTACTGTTTGTCTTCTGTATTTGTTGGTTTCTTGGGTTGTAGATAAACTTTTTCTCCCTCTCTTCATTGTTGGCATTTTTATTTTACTAGTGGGTTTTGATTTTTCTTGAGTTTTTATGGCAGTGGTAGTTATTTTTCAGCTACCAAACCCAGTACTCCCTTGAGAATTTCTTGTAAGGGTGGTTGTGTAGTAGTGAACTCCCGCAGTTTTTGTTTGTCTCAGAAATATACTATTTGCCCTTCATTTCGGAAGGATAGCTTTGTGGGGTAGAGTATTCTTGGCTGGCAATCTCTGTATTGTAGTATTTTGAATATATCCCATTACTTTCTGGCTTTTAGGGTTTGTGATGAAAAGTCTGGTATTTTTTTTGATTGGGGCTCCCTTATAGGTGATTTGATGCTTCTCTCTTGCAGCTTTTAAGATTCTCTCTTTGTCTTTAAGTTTTGCCAATTTGACTATAACATGTCTTGGAGAAGACCTCTTTGGGTTGAAAACGTTTGGGGATCTTTGAACTTCCTGAATCTGAAGATCTGTGTCTTTTCCTATATCTGGGAAATTT
Source organism: Galeopterus variegatus (assembly GCF_000696425.1). Taxonomy (NCBI): domain Eukaryota; kingdom Metazoa; phylum Chordata; class Mammalia; order Dermoptera; family Cynocephalidae; genus Galeopterus; species Galeopterus variegatus. The sequence goes on along the minus strand of NW_007731277.1, from coordinate 93,456 downwards.
TCTGCCACTATTTTGTTGAATATGTTTTCAATGCAATCTCCTTTTTCCTCCCCTTCTGGAATACCCATGACTTGGATATTTCAGTGCTTATGGTTGTCTGATATCTCTCTTAGATTTTCTTCAATGTTTTAAATTCTTTTTTCTTTTTTTTTGTCTGCCTGTGTTATTTCAAACAGCCCATCTTCAAGGTCAGAAGTTCTCTCTTCTGCTCCTGCAAGCCTGCTGGTTAAAGTCGCTGTTGTGTTTTTTATTTCGTTGAGTGAATTCTTCAGCTTGGCAAGCTCTGCTATATTCTTTTTCAGGGCATTGATTTCCTTGTACATTTCTTCTTTCAGGTCCTGTATACTTTCCCTCATTTCATCATGTTGTCTAGCTGAGTTTTCTTGTTTCTCATCTAGTTTCCTTAGAATTATCACTAGAAATTCCTTGTCACACATTTCAAGGGGTTCTTGCTCTATGTGATCTAGAGCTTGAGAGTTATTACCCTTTGGTTGTGTACTTTCTTGATTTTTCATATTTCTGGTATCTTTCCTTTTATGTTTAGTCATTGTGGCATTGGATTTCACGGTCTACTGGTTTGACACTATTGTCTGGCTAGGATGCTGCTGGAGTTGCCAATTTGGCACAGCTGCCTTAGTGTCTGCTCAGTTCCCCACTGGTGTCTCAGGTGCATGGTCGCCTTTGGTCTTGGGCCTCTCCAGGGAGGCGCTTGTCTGGTCAGCGCACAGTCAGTGGGGCTGGGGATGGAGTCAGGTCGCGGCGGCGAGGCCTACCTGCTGGGTCACGTGCTGGCACTGCAGGGTGCGTGCTCTCGTGGATTTTGGGCCTCTCGGGCTCTCTGCCCACTATTTAAACCTTACTGAATGTCAGTTCTGCATGCAGAATATAGAGATAGTTTTAAGGATTAAGTAAGCTTCTGTATATGAAAATACTTAATTTTGTGCCTGTCATATATTACTTGTTTGAAAATGCAGAAAGAGAAATTAATGAATATACCAAATGAGAATGAGTTGACTGCAGTTTTCACTCAGCAGGCATTTATTGTACTGCCCCAGACCTTTAGCACTGTATTAGGCTCTGAAAAGATATAAAATAAGCAAGAAATATATTTTATTTCCCAAAGAAGGAATCTAAGTAATAAAACCATAACTTCTTATATTACTCTGTATATGTTTCAAAGCACTTTTACATCCATGTTGTTATAGTAAAACAGATGTTATATTTTATTCATAAAGCAGATAAATACAGGAATATTTATTGAATTATCCAGGGTCATATAATAAATTCATGCTAGAGAGCATATTAGGTCATTGTCCAATAAAAGAAATTGAGTTTATAGAGCACTACAATGTATTGAGTTTTTTTTGTGGGCTAGACACTGTGCTATTCCCTGGGAATTCAATTAAAGAGCAATAAGAGATGGCTTTTGTCCTGAAAAGTCATAATCTACTGTTTAAATAGACATAATTGCCATATGTAATATGGCAAGTGCTATGAAAGCATAGCATAGGAAGCATGTAATTCAGCTTATGGGAGTCAAGGAAGTTTTTCACAGGAAGAATGATGGAGCTGAGTCATGAAGAATAAGAAACAGGAGTTTTTAGGAAGAGACATCCTCTTCGTTATCACTTTCCATGTTCCTGGGCAGTATGCTAAACCCTTTCTATTTGTAACTCATGTAATCCTAAGAGGACAGAATGTTCCAAGGCACAGTTTCAGAAAGACCTGGCATTCTGAGGAAAGAGTAAGGAGTTTCCTGGGTGTTTGTGGTAAGAGAGTGACTTGCAGACAGGGTTGGAGTGGTAGATTAGTAGCATCCACAGAGTGTCCAAAGAACATATTAGAAAGTGACTTGGGAAGCAGTCAGGATTCAAAGATGCATGAAATGGTTTGGTAGCACTCACTCTTTGAAAGGTGCCTACACATTAATTCTGAGCCCCTCATTCTGTGGATAATAAACTGAGTACTATCATGAAGTGGTTTGCCTCCTGTCACAGAAATAGCTAATGGCGGATCAACCAGAACCCTATTTTGTCCTTTCCATTCTATTGTTCTTTCTAGTATATTGCTAATATGAATGAGGGAGAGGACATTGTGGATGAGGTTATTATGGCCATGCTGATTTGTAGTGCCATTGTTTTTGACTTTTTTGTGCATAAACATGCTTTCTGTTCCTTTCTGGATATTAGAGAAAAGTTTTGGAAAATTGGAAACAAGGAAAGAGATGGGGAATATGGAGCTTGTTTCTTTCCTGGAAGATGTTCTGGGGGCCAGCAACCTCTGATATATTGTGCTCGCCCTGGCTCCAGGATGTGGGAGGTGAATTTTGATGGCGAAGTTATAAGTACACATCAGTTCAAGAAACTCCTTTCATTGCCACCTCTCCCTGTGATTTCTCAAAGGTAATGATTTACATGGCTGTTTGGGATTTGAGGAATTTATATGGAGGGGTTGGATTCAAATCTCTGATATTCTATATGTGTTAAAGATTTTATTACGTCTTTTAAAGTAAAGCAAAATTTTTATTAAATGATCAGAGAAACTAAGAAAGTCTTCAATCAATTATATATTCTGTGATCAGAGTGAATTGAATAAGGGCAGTTGCAGTTAGGCTTTTGAGTTTGTTTTGGGGGCAAAAATTTTCCTATTTGGGAAAAGTATAATTTTATGTTGTGATTAAATCATTAACAGATGTGTTTACTTTCTAGATCGGACCCTGAGTATGATCATACAGTTGGATCCTCCCAGTCTTTGTCTTTCCCCAAACTCATGTATCTTAGGTAAGTTTCTCCCTTTGATCCTTAAAAAAAAAGAACACATAGCTTTTTCTCTGTGTTTCTGGTTCAGAGGCAGTTAGCTTTTTAAGGTGGTTTTTGCACTAAATTATTTTTGGAAAGTTAGGAAATGACTGTGTTAAATGAAGTGTTCTATGTGTAAGAGGAATGAAAGATCCTAGAAATATGCTTCCTTTTCTAAACCAATTGGAGAGTTTATAATTGTCAGGGAACTTCTAACAATTAGAACCAAGAGCTATAGGCACTCACTTCCTCATAACCTCTCCTGCCTGGTGGCATGCTATATGAAATGAGGTCCCAGACTGAAATCTGCCATGCAGATATATGTTTACCAGCAAGAAAGCCCCAAAATAATTGTAAAACTTGTTCTTGTGAGCTTAGTGAAATTTCAACTCTCTGCCGTTTAGGTACTCTCGCAATTACCTTACCTGAAAGATCTGTTCAAGGCAGACTTAGCTATATTCTAATGTCATGATTCAGCAAGCCTTCCAGTTGGATTAGGTGCAGAATCCACTATTAAGTGGCAGCACAGAGTGCCACTCTAAAGGTTTTTTACTGCTGGGCTTGCCAATTCTTATCCCTTGTTCTGCAGGGGTAGAGGTACAGCTGTACAATTTCTAACCAATCTGTGTGTCTTGAACTCTACTTACTTTATCAATAAAAAAATTATTTAGGCTAATTAATAAGGTCTCTGATACAGATTCAGAGAATGTCATTTATTTATTTATTTATTTTCCTTTTTGTCTTTTTTCGTGTCCGGCAACGGATCGCAACCCTCAGTGTCGCACCTGTACCGGACCGGGACCGGCAACGGGATTGCAACCCTCGGTGTTGGGCCCGCACCTCGCTCAGCCAGTGAGCGGGAACCGGTCTGTATGTGGGATCCGAACCCTCGGTGGGAGCGCCACCGCACTCCCAAGCGGCGCACTGTAGCAGTGCGCCACCGGGCCGGCCCCTCTAGGTTTTTATTTATTTATTTTTTTCAGAGAATGTCATTTAGAGGTTGTTACAGGGTCCACTGGAGTGTGGACTCTTGATTGAGTTCTTTCAGAGGCTAATGAACCACTTAATATTAAATATGAGGGCTGGCCGGTGGCTCACTTGGGAGAGTGTGGTGCTGATAACACCAGGGCCATAGGTTCGGATCCCTGTATAAGGATGGCTGGTTAGCTTACTTGGGAGAGCGTGGTGCTGACAACACCAAGTCAAGGGTTAAGATCCTCTTACTGGTCATCTTTAAAAAAAAAAAATAATAATATCACTTGCATGGCTAACAAAAAAAAGAAGAGAGAAGATTCAAATAACAAAAATTAGAAATGAAAAGGGTGATATTACAACCGACCCAAATGAAATACAACGAATCATCCGAGACTACAATAAACAGCTATACGCCAACAAGTTCGAAAACCTGGAGGAAATGGATAAATTCCTGGACTCACACAAGCTTCCAAAATTAAACCAAGAAGATATAGAAAACTTGAATAGGCCAATAACAATAAAGGAGATTGAAGATGTTATCAAAAAGCTCCCAACAAAGAAAAGCCCAGGACCAGATGGATTCACAGCAGAATTTTACCAAACATTCAAAGAGGAAATGACACCAATTCTTTACAAACTATTCCAAAAGACTGAAGCAGAAGCAAACCTTCCAAACACATTCTACGAAGCAAACATCATCCTGATACCAAAACCAGGTAAAGATATAACGAAGAAAGAAAACTACAGGCCAATATCCTTGATGAATATAGATGCAAAAATCCTCAATAAAATATTAGCAAACAGAATACAACAGCACATATGCAAGATCATTCACCACGATCAAGTGGGATTCATCCCAGGGAAGCAAGGTTGATTCAACATACGCAAATCAATAAATGTGATACAACATCTTAATAAAATCAAACAAAAGGACCATATGATCATCTCTATTGACGCCGAAAAAGCATTTGATAACAACTATACTTTTATGAAGTTGTTACAACAAGCAAATGGAAAGGACATTCTTGCGGGGGAGGGGAGAGAGGGAGGAGGGAGGGAGGTGTCGGTGACGGGCCATAATAATCATATACAGTGTATATTGACAAAATAAAAAAAAAAAGAAAAAAAGAAAGTGGCTGGGACATAAAAAAAATGACGGGCCATAATAATCATATACAGTGTATATTGACAAAATAAAAAAAAAAAGAAAAAAAAAAAGAAAGTGGCTGGGACATAAAAAAAATAATAATAATAATAATATTAAATGTGATTTTAAAAAAACCATTGATATGTTAACTAATTGCCTCTAAGGGTAAGAATAAAAACTAATTCATGTATATGTCACGCTGCCTACATTGAAATATTTAAAAATGAATTATAGACAGTATAACACTTTAGTAAATCCATAATTCATTCTGGAAGTTGCTAGAGAAAGGCAGCTAGCTGTTTATTTGCCCACAGTTAGATAAAGCATATTAAAAACTCTTCCTCCTTTAGCACTCTTCCTTTATGGCACTTATCATAGTTTATAATTACATAGTCATACAATATTTATACCTATCTTATGCATAAACAGTAAGCTCCACGAGGGCTTTGTATCTGTTTTGTTTACTATTGTATTTTCAGTGCTTGGCCTAGTTCCTGGCACGTGATAGACAATAAATATTTGTTGACCGTGATGTGACAATGTGGGGTTTGGAGAGGTTTTGAAATAGCTAGGCAACAGTATGCTTGGTTCTCCTGGTAGAGTTATTCCTTTGAATTTAGCTATTTAAAGCTGTTACACAGTCCCTGCTGTGGCAAACAAAGCCTTTCATGATCTAGCTCCGCCTACCCCTCAGCTTTAGCAATAATTAATGCCACTTTGAAACCTTTGCTGACCCCTCCAACAGATTTAGATTAGATTAGACACTTGTTCCCAAATACAGTTGTCAAACCATACTCACTTCCCCATCATCGCTGCTATCTCATTATATTATGAATATTCATCCAGCATCAGATTGTCAGCTCCTTTACTATGGGCACAGTGCTAGGCACACAGAAGGCTCTCAAAAAATAGCCAATTCAACAAAGTTTTTTTTGAAAAAGGTGAGTAGGTGGGCTTCTATTTGTTCCTACTTATTTACTTTTTTCTCCATTTGTACACTTGTGTCCTGTGGTACATTTACTGTCAAATCCACAAATCCCACAAAGGGGCATCCTTAGGTACTTTGTTTCCTTTTGTGTACACTGGGATCATTTTCCTTTCCTTGACTTTTTAAACAATGCTGTTAGGTTTGTGTCCCAGTCTTTTTATTATCAGTGAAGGGACGGGAGATAAGGAAAGTATAAATTACAAGTATCAGCTCTTATCTAAGTTTATTTCCCCCATTTAGTATAGGTTGCTATTCCTAAGGAATTTTCCAAGTTGAGTATCAAGTTCAGTATCAAAATCATGATGTTGTGTCTCTTTGCTCTGGGATCCTCTGACCTCCCTTTTTTTTTGTTATCTGGCTCTTGAAGACAGCCTTTCCTATATTTGTTACTTTGGACTAGAATTCTGACCATTTCTTCCATCTTTGTGACTAAGATTACTTTCCTTTATGGGTAGCGATCTGTTCTTTCATATTGACAAAATGTTTATTTTTCCAGGAGGACCCAATTCCTGTCAAATATTATCCTTAGTTTTATAGCTATATAGAACCATTTTTAGTACTCCTGGGGACATACAGAAAAAAAATAGGGTCCCTGTCCTCAAGATTATAGTTTGTTGGAGAGATATGGTTTATTTCTACAAAAATTTAACAACAGTAAAAAATAAGAGTTGTGACAGTTTAGTACATGATTAGGTGCCATATGAGCAGAGTTGATGAGAAATAGGTTGAGTGCAGGAAGAGGAGTAATTGTTATGGGCTGTAGGGGAAGATTTCAGAGGGGAGTAAAACTTCTCCTGATCCTTGAGAGGTGCTAGAAAAAGAATATTGTAAGTTGGGAAATGTTTTGACAAGGGGTAAGAAGAGATTACCAGTGGTATGTAAAAAATAGTAGCCTTGAGAGAATAAATAGGGTACACTCATTTATATGAGTAAATGAGTATAGAAAAAGATGAGCAGAGATAGAGTATACCAGAGGACTGGAGAGAAAAGTAGAGAATGGAGAAACTGCCGTGTCCCAGAGTATGGGGAGGTGAGAATCAGGAAGGAAAGAGCAGTCGGCACGATTGGTCTCTGCTTGGAGGTCAAGAAAATGGGAAATGATGAAGGGTTAGTGGGTTTGGCAGTTAGGAAATCTTTTCAACTTTTTGAGAGTTCAGTTAAGTAGGATAATCAGGATTCCAGATAGTGGTGGGTGGGTTAGTGAGAATAAATGAGGGAGGAAGTAGATTCTATGAGGTACAGAGGAAAAATGTCCAGGTTTTAGAGCCAAACCATCCTTAGTATAAATTTTGACTCTCCTGCTTTTGTGCTGATGACCTTGGGTATATTATTTCATTTCTCTGATGTTCAGTTTTCTTTTTTATAAAATAAGGATAACACATCTACCTTGATGGGCTGCTATAAAGTTAGGTAGTATAGGTAGAGCCCTTAATAAAACTCCTGGCACATAGTTGACCAGGAGTTCTCAACCTTGTGTCACCCATGCACGACTAAGGACATCAAAATATTACCATTTCTAAAAGTGGCTCCCTAGAGCAGTGATAGGAGGTAAGATGAGTCTTTGTTTTATTTTATTTTTTTTAAAAAGATGACCAGTAAGGGGATCTTAACCCTTGACTTCGTGTTGTCAGCACCACGCTCTCCCAAGTGAGCCACGGGCCGGCCCTGAGTCTTTGTTTTATTTTATTTTTTTTAAAAAGATGACCAGTAAGGGGATCTTAACCCTTGACTTCGTGTTGTCAGCACCACGCTCTCCCAAGTGAGCAAACCAGCCATCCCTATATAGGGATCTGAACCCATGGCCTTGGTGTTATCAGCACCACACTCTCCCAAGTGAGCCACGGGCCGGCCCTGAGTCTTTGTTTTAAATCATATCAAATATGGGAAGTTTAATTGCTTTACCAAACATCAGGTAAGTCATCCCTCAGCTTTTCTTTTTCCACATACCAGTCTTTCTTTTTCTAGAAGATATTTAGTGTATTAATCTGAATTTTTCCAATTTGGCATCATTTTGTGTGTGTGTGTTTTTTTTTTTTTTTTTTTTTTTTTTTGGTTATAGACAGAAAGGAGGTGTTAAGACTTGATTAGCTGGATCACTGTTGTGTTTTCTTTGTACAGTCTGATTTTACTTTAATAGCTAATGTGAGGATCCAAATTCAGGGAATTATATCATAAACTTCTGTATCCTAGCAAACTTGAATTCTCTTGACTTCTTCCATTTTCTTTTGCAGTGAGCATTGTGTGCTGACTTGGACAGAAAGAGGAATTTATATTTTCATTCCTCAGAACGTTCAAGTTCTTCTTTGGAGTGAAGTCAAAGGTAATTATATTTTCTTCCTTATATAATTTTTAATTTTATGCTTGTGAAAGGTTCGGTTCTTGTAGGAGGATTCTCTTGCAGTGTAAGAAGTTGAAAAATAAAATGGGATAACATTTCTTTTAAAGATTGAGATGATAGATGTTTCCCAATGTAAGGTACTTCCCAAACATGCATTTGTGAATTTGTATTCAGCTATTTGTTTTTTCATGGGTAATTTTAAATACAATTTTTATTTATTCTTTTTTTTTTTTTTCCTTTTTGTCTTTTTTACTGACCGGCAACGGGATCGCAACCCTTGGTGTTGCGCCCGGTTGTGCCCGCACCACGCCCAGCCAGTGAGCGGGAACCGGTCTCCACATGGGATCCGAACCCTCGGAGGGAGTGCCGCCGCGCTCCCAAGCGGCGCACTCTCCAGTGCGCCACCGGGCCGGCCCATATTTATTCTTAAATATTATAACTACTGCTAAGGGACAAATGGGTTAATTTTCCCCCTCCATTTGCTCTGAATCTTTATCCCTGCTAGAAGTCTTCCTTTGACTCCCATTTTGTATCTTAATAATCTGGGGTTCAAAAAGTCATTGTGGGAACAACAGCCATTGTACATGACTGAGAGAAATTCAATCTCTGTATTCTTTTGGTTAAAAGCAGTAGTGGGGGAAATCTAGCTTTTCTATCACTGCTGCTCAGTAGAGAATCTATATTGATTTTTTGGGGGTCTTTTTCTACTTTGTAAAAACAACACAAAAAAGAGAAACCATTACTGGTCTGATCAACATTTATTTCTTATGGATTAAGTTCCTTAAGGATGTCCCTTGAAAACTAGTTTTTTAAGTCCTTTCAAGATGTTCTGCCAAGATAGATATTTTCTAATGAACTATTTATTGATTTACATACTGTGTAAATCCATTCATTGAGCATCAGTTTGTAGCTCTCATGAATATTGTATTTTGCCCTTTAATGTGGATTACCCTATTTTAAAATTTTTATTCCTTTTCACAGAAAATAGCATTTTTTTTTTTTTATCCTTTTTGTCTTTTTTCGTGACCGGCAACGGATTGCAACCCTCAGTGTCGCGCCCGCACCGGGCCGGGACCGGCCACGGGACCGCAACCCTCGGTGTTGCCCCCGCCCCTCGCTCAGCCAGTGAGCGGCCGGTCTGTATGTGGGATCTGAACCCTCGGCGGGAGAGCCGCCGCGCTTCCCAAGCGGCGCACTACAGCAGTGCGCCACTGGGCCGCTCCTCACTCAGCCAGTGAGCGGCCGGTCTGTATGTGGGATCTGAACCCTCGGCGGGAGAGCCGCCGCGCTTCCCAAGCGGCGCACTACAGCAGTGCGCCACTGGGCCAGCCCAGAAAATAGCATTTTATTTATTTATTTAGAAGGCTTCATTTATTAATTAAAAAAATTTAATTTTATCATAGTAGATTGTACATATCTGTGGGGTACAGAGTTGAATATACTTGTGTGCAATATGTGGTGCTCAAATCAGGGTAATTAGTAAATTAAACAATATATAGTGTAATTGTTTTTTGTGGCCCTTTATCAATTTCTCCCTTACTCCCATCCCCCTCCATTTTAAACTTAGGATTTTAGATCACAGAGATGTGGTTCTTTCTCCATATCTTTTATTCTTGATCTTTTTAGAATAGTGTCTAAAATATGATTTCTTCACTGAAATGCAAGTATAAAAGTAGAGATGAAATTCAGTCAAGCCAAACTCTATGTGAGAAGTGAATTTAATAGAATAATTTCAGCACTTGCAAAAATGGAAGATGGGTATTTGGTTAACATCCTGTGTTTTCTTGTAGATATTCAGGATGTAGCTGTCTGTAAGAATGAACTGTTCTGTTTGCACGTAAATGGGAAAGTCTTACATCTTTCCCTGTTATCTGTGGAGCGCTGTGTGGAACGCCTGCTGAGGAGAGGCCTATGGAACCTGGCTGCTCGCACATGCTGTCTTTTCCAAAATTCTATCATTGCTAGCAGAGTGAGTCAGAGCTAATTTAGACCTGTGCATCATGTGTTGGTAAAACCATCCTAGCTTATGGGATTGGGTTACGAAGTTGCTTGTCTTTATTAGCTCTTTGTATATGACTTATCAGATATTGCAATAAATCCCCAAAGAAAGCATGACAGATATATCTAGGGATGGGTGGAGGATAAGAAAGAGGGTACAATTTCCATTTTAAAAAAATATCAAATTTATCCACAAATTTATTTTAATTTCAGAACTTATTTTTAAGGGGATTGATTGTGTGTATGGTAACTCTTAAACACTTAATTGCTAAGATAATTCTTATTAAGTCTTTCACTAGCTTGCTAAGCCTTTTTAAAACACCTTTGAAATTTTATGTTCTGTGTTAGATCTCTTTCAGTATATTGGCCATTTGAATATAGATTTAGTTACAAACTGAGCTGTTCCATTAGGTTTTTACTTATTCTTTTACTAGGCAAGAAAAACGCTGACTATAGAAAAATTGGAGCATTTGAAATCTCAGCTGGACCTTGCAACCTATAGTGATTTAATTTCTCAACTTGAAGAATTGATCTTAAAATTTGAACCTTTGGATTCAGCTTGCAGCAGTAGAAGAAGCTCCATTTCATCACATGTAAGTATTCTTACTTTTGAAAGGGTTTTGTTGTAGAGTAAGACTTCTCCACCTTTGGTTATACTTATTTACCTCTAGGATCGCAAAACTTGTCTTTTTCCTTTCCATCTAGTAGATTTTGGAGGAGGGGGTTCTGGGTTTCTTTTATTTATTGGACAGTTATATGAAGCCTCCTTTTAGGTGTGTGTGGAGCCACTGTTTTTTTTATTATTGTTTATTTTCTCTTCCCAAGTGTACCTCATATAGCCTCTACGTTGCTCCTAATATGTGATTTCAGATGCTTTATGCTAATTTGAGTGTCAGTGCAGCTTGGGATTGTCTCATTTAATCCCCGTTCTCACTACCACGCTTTATGAAGACAAGCTAGAGAAATACGGCAGCATGATGCCACTAGCACATGTGAGTGACCCTGGTGCTAGCTGCCCAAGCCTTGCTCACCAGTTTGTTCTAATAAGCCATAATTGTTATTATTGACTTTCTATATTAGTTAGTGTTGGTATTTCTCTGAAAAAGCTGTATTATAGGAAAAAATTTACTTTGTTTTTTTGGAATTCTTTTCACCTTTAGGAAAGTTTCAGTATTTTGGACTCTGGTATTTATCGTATCATTAGTAGTAGAAGAGGCAGTCAGTCGGATGAAGACTCTTGCTCCCTTCACAGCCAAACCCTCTCAGAAGATGAGAGACTTAAAGAATTCACCTCACATCAGGAAGAGGACCAGCCAGATCAGTGTTGTGGCTCACCTGGGAATGAAGGTGATGAATGTGTCTGTTGTTGGCTGCTGATATGAAGCAGTTATTTTCTTTGAGTTCTCATTACCAGGATTATCCTGTGCATAGAATTCCTATGATGTGTTAATAATTTTTAGCATGTTGATTTTCCATCCAGACCTGTGTATCTGCTTGCTACTAGAAGAGCAGGTTATGCTTAGTTTTTTTCCCCCTCATGTTTAGGCTAACATTGGTAAAGTGCCTAATTTTGATCATGTGTCAAAATGCTGGAAAGGTTAAGGAAGAAGTTCATTAACCAAAAGAGTGGAAAGATTTTATCCTGACTAACCAAATTATTTTCCATCAGGAATGAAAAATTACTACAGTTTTGGGGGTCATTACCTTCCCTTTTTGATGTTCGAGTATTCCTGTGACTGAACTGTTGAGAAGAGATTAATAGAGACTCTAAACTTCCTTTTTGACTTATGGGGATTCAGGGTTAGTAGGCAAATGAAGGTACCTGCCTTAAGTGTTTTATGTGGACCATCCCATGCATCTCGTAAACCCGTGTTCTGCTCATTTGTATCTGGGTCAGTTGTGATTTAATATTGAATCCTTCATTTCCTTTGGTTTATTCATTTTAGAATTTCTTTAAAGATTAAAAAAACTCCAATGTGACTAGATTTTGTTGCCTCCCCACCATTCTATTCATTAGACAATGTTTCTCGTGTTCCAGTGACGTTTGAGACAGATAAGAATGAAACTTTTCTCCCCTTCGGCATTCCATTATCATTTCGTTCCCCATCTCCTCTTGTGTCTCTTCAGGCTGTCAAAGAAAGGTAAACCAATTAGTCTTGTGATTTAATTCCATTTCTGATTTTACTTCAGTTGTTGCATTATGTACTTGGTGCTGAGAATAGAAAGACATTATAAATGAGAGAAAGTTATTTCTTATATAACCTGTTACATGATGCTGTTCTCATTTCAACCTTGGGGAATTTAGCTTTCCTCTTTTAGTAACTGGGTATTGTAGTTGTTAACAGATGTAGGCTTCCCTCACCCAGCCAGAGCGAAAATTAAAAAATTTTTCTCCTCATCCCTGGGATGAGGAACAGTTTCCATGTATCATTAGTCATGTCTTGATCCATTCTCAGTTTGGCCTTGGAATTGGAGACTTTTCAGAATTCTTTCTCCGTGAAACCAGGATTGGCATTTGAGTTTGAGAGAGAAGACTTTGTGCAGTTACTTCATTGCTTATCTGAGTCTTACTGGATACAAATTTTGCTTGTTAATAAGGGTATATTGTGACTAGTTAGCAGCTGAGTTTCATGAAGAAATTCTTTGTTATTCTATGATCAGGATGGGGCTGATGATCACATGGCTTACTTTGCCTCTGTTGACAGGAACATTACAGACATAGCAAGAATTAAAGACCTCTTTCTTTAGCACTGAGTCATTGGTTTCTCAGGGCAGTTTAGTAAATGAAATGAATCATTATAAGTTTTACATGGGCCTTGTGTGAAATATATAGTTGATTAGAGAAGGTGCTATATACAGAGGCTTTATTAAGACCAAGTTGCCTTCTTAGGACTAATAGGAATTCAGAAAACTCAGGTATCAAATTTTTCATTCTTGGCAGTAACAAGATTTTTTTCATGTTAGTTTTTTGGCATTTGACTTCCAGCGTTTCTAGCTTTGTGCGTAAAACCACTGAGAAGATTGGCACCCTTCACACAAGCCCTGATATGAAAGTGAGACCAGAACCCAGGGATGATGAACAATCATGTGAAGAGGATGCGAGTTCAGTTACCTGCCCAAAGGAGGAAGACACTGAGTAAGCTCTCACATATAAATCTGTGTAAAGTCTAGGGAGCCAGCTGTCAGTTTGAAGAAAGCCATAGACTGTGTCCTGTTGGAGAAGGCACTTATATGACCCCATTCATTGAGGATTGTTTGTGTACTCATAAAAATTGTGAATTCCACATGTGTTGAAAAATTACATCAACCTGTAGCAAATCTATTGAGACAGAGTTTTAATTTTGTACCTCTTCCATCTTTCCCCTGTACAACCCCCTTCCTCCCCCATAGTCTCCTCAAACTTCTGGGATGTCAGAGGAGTGTTAGATTAAGAGTAAAATGACCAGGGATCTAGGCCTTATCCTAGCTCTGCTTCTGACTAGCATGTGACCTTAGTTAGTTGGCTAAAGCTCTCTCGCATGTAAGATCAAGGATGTGCTGTTGTTGGATCAGTCAAAAATAAGGGAATATTAGATGAAGATAATGAAGAAAAAAAAAGAGACTCTTTACGCAGTGAAGAAACTGTTGATCAAATAGTTGGCATTGATGTCCTGTCAGGTGCCTTTCTATGATATGCTGGTAGCATAGTCCTTCTGTAGTAGAGCTGTAGCAGAGACCTTGGTCTAGCATAGTGTGAAGTTTTTTGTCTCTCTGGTTTCTGCCTTATCTCATAGTTCAGGGGATCTGGACATTAGAGACAAGCAAGCTCAGTACTTACCCAGGAATTGAGAGAGAGACCCATAGGTCCAGTGTATCTGGGCAGTCAGAGGACAAAAAAGGTGCATTATTCTCTGGATAACTTAGTGAATCCATGTTTGTAGAAAAAAAGTACAGATTTTTTGACAGGGCATTTAAGGCAGCCCTCAGCCTGACCTTAGCCCACCTTTCTAGCCTCATTTCCAGTCACATCCCACTAAGCATTCTAACTTCTAGTCCTGTTAGAGAACTGGGTGCGTACTCTGACATCTCTCCACCTTTCTTCATTCTGTGTCTTCCATGTGTAGTATTCTTCCACCATTTTTTTGTAACAAATATTACCTCCTCAGGAATGCTTTTCTTGATTGCCTGGTCAGAATAATTATTCCTTCTTCTGTGTTTCCATAGAACAATGCTCTTTAAAGTGCTGCTCTTTAGCATTTGTTTTATTCTTTTTAATATTACACTTAATTGTTTGCATGCCTTTCTTCCTAATTAGAGCTTACTCTGACTTAAACTTACTCTGACTTGAGGCTGTGGATCACTTTTTATAGTCATCTGTTTGTCTCAGGTAACATGAAGCACAATACCTGCTATTGAGTAAGTGCTTAGAAATATTTGTCTAAGAAAGCTCTGATCCCCTCTAACTCTTGTGAATATTATTTTATTTTTCACACTTTGTTAGGGGGAGAAAAGAGATAACTAGTCAACCTCTAGAAGAAGACAGGTTCCAAGAGCTCAAAGCAGCAACAGCAGAAGCAATGTGAGTATGAATGAGAAAGTTTTACAGTGAATGGGAATGACTTTTTGAGATCATCAGTAGTGGTCCTGAGACAGTCTGGGGCAGAAGTAGCTTCATTTGGAATTGAAATTCAAGAATTAGTAAAATACTACAAAGTTGATATTCTCTGTTTTGTCATCTTGCTGAGACGGTAGTTATTTAAAGAGTTGAAAAGAAACATTTATTCCAGATGAATATGCTGTATTGGTTAGGTTTATTTAGAAATGAAATAATTTGTTTTTAAAAATCACATTAAACGTAAATTTTATACTTGTTTGTCTTGTACAGGACCAAGCTACAGGACCCTCTGGTTTTATTTGAACCCAACTCTCTGAGAATGGTTTTACGGGAGTGGCTTTCACAGTTGGAAAAAACATTTGCCACAAAAGACTTTTCAGGCATTTCAGATACTGGCAACTTATCCATGAAATCAAACCAGGATATGCTATTGCTTAATGAATCAAAAAAGGGAATATTAGATGAAAATAATGAAAAGGAAAAAAGGGACACTTTAGGCAATGAAGAAACTGTTGATCAAACAACATGTGAATCTGTAAGTAGTCTGAAGGAGTCCTCAGATGACCTTTTTCAACTATGTTCTCCATGTACCATAGCAAATGGTTTTCAGAAGGACCTGGCTGAATTGACAACGTTGTGTTTGGAATTGAATGTATTGAATTCTGAGATGAAAAGCACAAGCAGACATATGGACCACACTTTTCAACTCTGCTCTCCTGAAATTCTGGCTTGTCGGTTCCTAAAGAAGTACTTTTTTCTCCTGGACTTGAAAAGAGCAAAGGAGAGTATCAAGCTTAGTTATGCTAACAGCCCTTGTGTTTGGGATACTTTTATTGAAGGATTGAAAGGTAACAATCACATTGCCTTATCAAATATAGAAATTAGTGTAGAGGGCAGTAGCATTTTTGAATTTTTTGGTTTAAAAAATTTTTTTAAGTAGAAAATCACCTCTGTTCTGGTCAACTTCCATTCTGTTTTACACTCATTTTAATTTTTAATAGTTCTTCAAACATTGGTTTAATTTGAAACTGTATTATAAGAAATTAGCTTTATTTCTTTCACAATCACATTCAGAAAATTACATGGCAATGTTGGAGAAGTTGGAGTTAAAGTTCATAAATGCAGATACATAAAAACAAGAAAATCCTTTGTGTAACTTACTAATATAGAAATAATGTATATCATATATTGGGTACTTACTTTGTACCAGATATTATGGTAAACACTTTTCAGGCATCAGCTCATTTCATCCTTATAGCAGTTTTTAAAGTAGATTGTGTTATTCCATCTTATAGATGAGGAAAAGGAGGAACAGAGAGATATTACTATTTGGGTAGGCTAAAGTACTATAATAAATATCTTATAATAATGCATATTTAGTAGAAATTTATTTCTTGCTCATAATAGTCAAGACAGGTGTTCCAAGTCAATGGGCAGCTCTCTTCCATGTGGTAATTCAGCATTCCAAGTTCCTTTCACTATTTTAGGCTCCATCCTTCCTTAGGGCTTGAGGTTGAGGCTGGGTTGCTATGTCAGGGGAAAGCATGTGGAACATGCTGTTTTATAGGCCTGGCTGGCAATGGCTTACATATCTTCTGTTGACATTCCATTGGTGAGAATTCTATCACATGGCCCTACCTAACTGCAAAGGAGACTGGGAAATGTAACTTATCCAGGTGTCCAAGATGAAGAGAATGAATATGTGTGAAAGGTTTGATGAAGAGAATGAATATGTGTGAAAGGTTTGCATGTCTACCTCAGGAGACTTTGGTGCATAGCCAGTAGTGTCTACCTCAGACTTGACCAAAGGTCACAGTTTGTCCTCCTGATATAGAAACCAGCTCTCATACCCTTAAGACCAACATTGCCGTTTCTACTGCCATAGTCCCATGTTTTTGAAGAGGTGAATGTTAATTCAAAATTCTGCTCGAATAACAGATGCCATGTTTCTAATAATTGATTGAGACTTTAAGCAAACTTGATTCATTACCAAAAGTGAATAGCCACAGGTAGGGATACATTTTTGTATTATCTGACTTAGAGGTCTTTTAGCTTTCAGGAAGTTATGGTTACAGTTGT
Source organism: Galeopterus variegatus (assembly GCF_000696425.1). Taxonomy (NCBI): domain Eukaryota; kingdom Metazoa; phylum Chordata; class Mammalia; order Dermoptera; family Cynocephalidae; genus Galeopterus; species Galeopterus variegatus. The sequence goes on along the minus strand of NW_007731277.1, from coordinate 76,539 downwards.
GCTTCAGTTTACATATAGCAGCATATAGCACTTAAAAGCATAAGAAACAGGTTATTTCTCTTCAAATAGGTTCAAGTGTGTGACATCATTACTTATTGGAAATTTTCTGTATCATCTTTATTATGTGATCATACCCAACCCTGGGCACAGGAGAATAGCAGAAAAGAGTCTCAATAAGCCAGAGTGATGGTTGTTACTACCAGTGCTGGCTATAGCAAGCATAGTGGGCAATTTGAAATGATGTAGCTGCTTGAATTTAGGTGGTTACATTTGGCTTAGCTCCCACCCAGTCATAAAGCTTTTCCTTACTTCTCCAGCTCTAAATGATGGCTTCCTTCTCTGAATTCCTTTTAAGTACTTATTGCCTGACACAATGAAATGAGAAACAATGAGACTGGGCAAAAAATGACCTTTTTTCCAACAAATATATCCGAAATTGAAGGTTGACCCTTTAGAAATGGCCTGTTGAACAGGCCCCACCCTTCTAATGGTGTTGTAATTATGGAAAACAGCTTTTGGAACTATTCTTTGGGATTTATCTTCAGAATCAGTTGAAAACTACTTGAAAAAAACACATTTTACTTTAGATTAGTATTTTTTTTTTTAAATACAAATAATTTTAACTAGATAATCACTTACTGTATTCACTGGACTTGGCTTAAAATGACTTTTGATTATTCCCAAAAGTCAGATCTTCCTTGAGAGGATGAATATTTGCTACACTGATGTTTTTAAAAAGAGGCCAAATTTCTTTTTTTTTAAATTGTATTTTATTTTGTCAATATACAATGTGTTTACAATTAATTTCATTGAATTTAGTTTAATTCTAAAAGATGGAGTAGGGGATACTAGAAAAGACTGAGCAATTTGGTATTGATGGTAGATATATATAGCTTGTGATGTATGTACATAGATGGTAGACATATATAACCCCAGATACTTATTTTTTCAAGATAATAGCCACCTAAGTATTTGTTATCTGTTCCTTTGTCTTGTTTAAAACTTTCAATATGCTTTGCCATCCCAATTTGATTTTAAAGTCCTTTAAAAGTAGAGATTACATGTTGTTTTTTTTGGTCTCCTATAGTGCTTAACAAACATTGGGCCTTATACATAGTAGGTGCACATGGTAGATGCGTGATTAATGATTGTTAAATGAATGTGTTCATGAATTGAATATTTACAGCTAAGAGATGAAGGGGAAAGGATGTGCTTTATCTTTCAGAAATGACTAGTTCCAATCCTACGTGTATGCAGATGGAAGAAGGAGACCTACCAACGAGATTAAAGTTATTAGATGATTCAGTTCCTTTTGATAGTCCTTTGTTGATTGCTTATGCTACCCGGTAGGTTGTCTTGTATGTTGTTTATATGAACTAAAGCACATGTGTTTTTTTGTGTCTTAGTCTTTAAAATTGTACTCATTTGCATATCAGGCAGCTTCTTGTTAGTATATTTATTTTCATTTCTAATAAGTACTTAATATATTCAAATTATATCATCTCACTGAAGTTGGAGACTGAAGTGTTTTGTTTTTAAATGCAGGTTGTATGAGAAGTTTGGGGAATCTGCTCTTCGATCCTTAATCAGGTTTTATCCATCCATTTTGCCTTCGGATATCATGCAACTTTGTCATCATCATCCTGCTCAGTTTTTGGCCTATTTAGACAGTCTGGTGAAATCAAGGCCCGAAGATCAGCGGTGAGAAGGAGAGCATATTTTCAGACTCTCCTTTCTTTTGATAGGGCATTGTTTCTCTTTTATAAGCAGGTGTAACATTTTTACTGTTAACTACCACAGGGTTGAGGCACTTATTATGGAAGATGAGGATTTTGGCAATCTCGTACCATTCTGCCACACTTCATAGCATACATCACAAGTGTGCGTGTACCATACTTCTAGTACCTCCCTCCTTCCCTTCCTCTCTCTCTCTCAGGGATTCTCAAATCATCAGTGTAAAATTAAACCCTTGATTCAGGGCCTAGGCTAAGACAGGTAAGCTTGTTTTCTCTGCCAGTGAATGGATTTACTGTTACTTTTTTTTTTTTTTTTCCTTTTTGTCTTTTTTTACTGGCCGGTAACGGGATCGCAACCCTCGGTGTCGCGCCTGTACCGGGGACCGGCAACGGGATCGCAACCCTCAGTGTTGCACCCGCGCCACGCTCAGCCAGTGAGCGGGAACCGGTCACCACATGGGATCCGAACCCTCAGCGGGAGTGCCGCTGCGCTCCCAAGCGGCGCACTCTCCAGTGCGCCACCGGGCCGGCCCTACTGTTACCTTTTTATTGATGATATCCCAGCTTTTTGTGTGTGGATCTCAGTTCTAGCTCTTCTCTTTTTAGGTTGGTGTGTCATTTTCTATCTCTCCATGGCTCTGTGCACCTTGGTTATTAGACTGGCAACTTCCTCCTTTTTTTTTTCTTCCTCTAATTGGTTCACACTTGCCACACTGGTTTTTATTTCTCCTCTTTTTTTTTGGTCCTTTGGCATTTTTCTTATTATCTTGGGGTTCAGTTATTCATTTAGAGGACTACTAAGTTTTCACCAGCATTTCTAGACATTTTGTAGCAGAAAGTTTTCAAGTTAATTCATCTGTTGTGTTGATTCCTGAATCAATACTCCCATACTTTGTTTCTTTACACTCTCACATTTTATGTTTCCTTTCTCAGCATGAAGATTGGTGACTTTTCTGCCAAACTTTCTCTTAGGTCGAACTTCCTTGAGTCCTTTCTACAGCCAGAGTCTTTAAGATTGGATTGGCTGCTTTTGGCAGTGTCTCATGATGCTCCACCAAGCACAAGCACAATGGATGATGAAGGATGCCCCAGGTAAGGTAGGAGTCCCCTTTCTAAGGACTAAGCTCCAAAGTTCCTTTGGAATGGAACCATATTATTCACTTATAGCATTTTGGGCTCACTTTAGGAATAGCTATGGAAGAGACTGACCCAAGTCATGGTAGTAATGAAATTGAATGTACTTCTTAGTGGTTCTGAACATTTTTGGGTCACCAACCCTGTAAGAATCTGATGATTCCTTTCAGAAAAATGCATATGCATGCAAAATTTTGCACATGACTTCAGAGAATTAAACGTTCCCTGCAGCTCTTTCCTGGACCCACATTAAGAGCCCTTGATGGATGTGAGGGTGATCTGGCTGTGACATCTTTCACCCTGTTGATCACTAGGGTTGATTTGGCTGATCTGGCTGGCTAGGTGGGTGTCCCCTTCCTCCTTCACTGCTCTATGTGCATCCCTCTTGAAGCTGTGTGCTTTGTCGAAGAGGATGACCTTCCCCGACAGAGAAGAGGGCCTCTGTCAAGGGTATATGAATAGCTGTGCAGCTAGAACCTCCAAACAAGTTTAATTATCTCAGGAGCCCTTGATGATTAAACCTGTGTTAAAGGGAGAAAATAGTGCATGTGTGTGTATGTTTTCTTCCTAAAAATTTGTCAAGGGATTTCTAGACACAACCTCATTTAGGGTTTTTTTTAGTAAAAGTAGAATTTACAAAAAATACACACTGATACCTGTAATGTATTAGAAATATTCCTTGTGTTTTCCTCCAAGAGAAGCTTTTTAAAGGCCCCCAAAGTGCCTGTCTTATATGCCTAGACAAAAGGTCTGGAACGGTATACAATGGCTATCTGTGAATGATGGAATTATGGGCTTCTTTCTTTTACTCTTGATTACCTAAAATATCTAATTTAAAAAAAATGAATAGGTTATAGGAAAAGTAGCTATTTTCAATTTTTCAAAAGCCAAACAGAAATGTTTGAAAATATAATAATAATGTTAATATAATTAAACTATTCTTACCTGCTAGATGACTAATAAACACTTTCTAGAGTTTATTTCCTATTTAATTAATTAATTAATTATTTAAAATTTCACAGGGCTCATTCACACTTGCTTTCCTGGGGTTACAGTCAGCTGATCCTTCATCTAATTAAACTTCCTGCAGATTTTACAACCAAAGAGAAAATGACGGACATCTGTAGGTCTTGTGGGTGAGAATTTTCTCAGAATTTGTTAAAGTTAAGATTAGAATTATTTCAGTTAATAACCTTGTAGTTAAGGGCCTGAATTGATACGTTTCGTCATTTGGGAATTCTCTTTGCTACATAAAAGTAAATGTATCTGTCTAAAGGTGGACCAAGGGCAGATTGTCCACCTAACCAGAAAGGTATCTTGAGGCCAAACAATGTAACAGGCCATTCTATGTGATAAAACAAAGAACTTTATTACAGAGTGACTTACTTACAGAGTAATGTGTCAGGCCGATGGCAGCCCAAAGGCATATACCAAACTTCTCCACACTATCTCAAGTCTGAGCTCAGGTTTGTATAGGCTGTTGCTAAGCAAGCTTAACTTAAGTAACTAGTTCCAAATGTTGATGCAGGTGGCCAGGCTGACTTATCGTCACCCTGGTACTTAATCATTCCTTTACAGTCAGCAGGTTGTTCCTATCTGTTCTAACCGCCTTTTCCCTAGTTACTGTACAACTTTATGGGCAAAGCTCCCACAAAGACATAACAAACTGGTAAGGGCCTAACATAGAGTCAGTATTGCTTGCAGTCCCACAGTACCTTTTTGTTTTAAGTGATAGTAAAGTAGACATCTTTTTCCTTTTAAATTTTGTGCATATTTTTTGCGTGGGAAAGACTGGCTTTTGCTAATTCCTCTCCATCCTCTCTGCTTAGTTGCTAGCTCTAGTTCTCAGGCACGTAGATAGTATTTAGTTAAGTGCCAGGTTGTCTGTGTTACCAGTTGTAATAGACATGGGATATCCAAGAGAGGGATCAGAATGGGCTAAATAGAATTTCTGGTGAAGGACTCAGGGAGAAGGTGAGGCTTTGAAGGTAAACCCTGAAACCTGTGTAGGATTTGTATTTGTATAGGAGCCAGGAGGAGGGTGGGTCAGGTGAGAGAAACAGTAAGAGCAAGGGCGTGAAAAACTGACACTGCTTATTATTTACATCACACATTAGTTATTTATTGCCTGTTGAAGTCGTCTTATGGCGTGACCTGGATTAAAATCTTTTGGAGATAGGGACTTGTGTCTTTTTTTCCCCCATATAGTGTCTCATCCATACAGTGGTCAGTACTTGACACACATTCGTTCATTGATAATGAGGGATGAGACTGGCCAAATGGTGGGTGATGAGATCATGCAGGACCTTCAAAGCTGGTCAGAAGAATTAACTTAGTTATCAGTAGAGACCCTTTTAGACTTTTTGATACAAAATTACATAATGAAAGTGGAGCTTTCTAGAGATCATTTCCGGTGTCATATGTGAGAAGGATTGGAGACAAAGACTAGGTAGGAAGCTGTTGCAGTAATTCAGGTGCGAGTGGATTGGTGATTAGTAGGGCAGCAAAAGGAGCATGTCCAAGGGACATTTCAAAGGAAAATGCAGTGGGACTTGTTGATACTGGATATAGCAAATGAAGGAGGGGGAAGAGTCAAGGAGGACTTCCAAGGTTTGTATATTTAGAGAAGAAATATGCTGGTTTTGCATTGAATCTTAAAGTTTATAAAGTACACAAAGCTTAAACCTCTCATAATTGGTGCTTGGCCTCAAATGTCAGTATTTATCACTAGCTTTTGTCTTTATTTTATTTTATCAAGATCAGGATTGTCTAATAGAACTTTCTGTGATAATGGAAATGTTATTCTGCACTTTCTAATATGATAGCCACTAGCTATACATGGCCTCTGAGTACTTGAAATATGCATAGGTCAACTGAAAAACAGATTTTTAAATTTTGTTTACCTTTAATTAAATTTAAATAGCCACATGTGGCTAGTATCTACTGTATTGCAGATCCAGATAAATTCACTGTCTTTTACTTCTTTCTGCAATTTTGGTTTCTTTAAAGTTTCTGGCCTGGATATCTTACTCTCTGTTTGGAGCTGGAGAGAAGAAGAGAGGCCTTCACCAACATTGTGTACCTGAATGATATGAGCCTGATGGAAGGGGACAATGGTATGTAAATTCCAACTAATTACTCATGGTTGTATTATTTTAGAAGTCACTCCAGACTGGTCAATAAATTTGGTGAACATTTTAATGATAATGTATAATTCTAGCTAGTTGTCAGATTTGTGGAGTTTTTTTGATCTGTACTCTTTGGTATATTATGATATCATAATTAAGAATAAACTACAATAATTTTTTAATATAATGAATGCCTAGTATGTATTAGGCATCATACTGTGTGCTTTCTATATACTGTTTTAAATGAGAAAATAAACTCTTGGGATAGTTACTGATATTTCCACTTTCCAGATGTTTCAACTGAGGCCCAGAAAGGACAATTAACTGGCCCAAAGTCAGATAACTAGTAAATGCTGGAACTGGTGTTCAGACCCAGGCCTATCTCCAAAACTTGTGCTCAGGTTCTTTTTTAGTGCATCATGTTGCCTTTTACACAGTCAAAAGTTAGAGATCATTAAGATGAACTTAAAGTGGAATAGCAATCAGACTTCCTAAACCTTCAGAGATATTTTGATACTTTTAAAATAAAATTTTTAGGGTCCAGCCCATGCCTCACTTGGGAGAGTGTGGTGCTGATAACACCAAGGCCACGGGTTCAGATCCCTATATAGGGATGGCCGGATAGCTCACTTGGGAGAGTTTGGTGCTGACAACACCAAGTCAAGGGTTAAGATCCCATTACCGGTCATCTTTAAAGATAAATAAATAAAATAAAATAAAATTTTTATCAATCCAACACTGATAAAATGACAATCAGAGGGCCAGGACTTTGACACACTGATACCTGAAGTCTGAGAGTCCATTCCTGTGCTTGGAGAGGTGGTCTTGGTCTGTTTTATATTGCTGTTGTATCCATCTCAGTGCAGAGATACCAACGGCATGCCATCAGGGTCCTTCACTCAGCAGCAGAAGAACCCAGAGTCCTTCACTACAGCTTTTTACAGCCCTGTGTGTCTGGGAGAGGGAAAATCAGACCAGAACAAAAAAGCCAGTTGACTGGCAACATTTAGCTTCAGATGTCACAGCTATAGGTATGATTACTGAGATCATCTTTGTTTTAGAAATGAAACAAGAGGGCCAGGTTGTTTCGTAGGACTAGAATTATAGATATTTATATACTTCTGAAAAATAACCAGAAAAGTTAAGATATAAATAGTTTGTGTTTTTAAAGTTACAACATGATATGTTTGTTATAGAAAAAGAATTGAAAATTCAGGAAGCATAAAGAAAATAAATATCACCTAAAATCCTCCCCACTCAGACAAAAGTTCTAATAATAATGAGTTATTCTTGGTGTGTTAAATAGGGATCTTTTCTTGACACTTCTCTCTCCTTGTGACACATGTCAATCACTCTCCAAGGCGTGTTGATCTTACTGCCACGTATATCTCTCTACTTTTGTTTGCTCCACCACCATCACTCTGATCCTAGCTACTTGTCTAGACTACTACAGTAACCTCATAACTGGTCATCTGGCTTCCATTTGTGCCCTCTTTTAATCCATTTTCCTTACAGCAGCCAGAATGATTTCTCTTTAAAAAAAAAAAAAGGAAATTGGATTATGTAGCTTCCTTCCTTGAAACTCCTTGCACTTAACTCAGAATAATATCCAGATTTTTAAGCTGGTCCTCAAGGCCTGGCTCTGTCATCTCAACCTCACTACTCACTGCTACCTTTGGGCACTCTAGACTTTTAAAAATTCCTTGAACTCAGCAGGTTCTTTCTTATGTCATGTTGTATTCCATGTTTTCTTTGTCAGAAATGCAGGCTCCTTTCCCCTGCATTCCTGATGCCCCCTACTCTCAGTTTGTGTATTATGTGAGCCACATGCACATGTCCTCTAAGCTTGTTGCATCTTTTAGCTGTTTAAATGTCACTTCCTCATAGAGCTCTTCTCAGATCCTCCAAACAAAATCAGCCATTCTCTTTAATGGTTCCTTGTTCTTTTTATTCCTAGTACTTAGCACAGTTTATAAGTATATATTTATTTATGTGTTTAAGTTCTGTCTCTTTTACTAGACTATATGCTCCACAAGAGTGCAAGGATTGTATCTGTTTTGTTCATCATTGCACATCCAGTGCCTAGCATAGAGTATTCTATTGGGTAATTACTTACTGAGTTATTGAAAGAATTTTGAGGCTAATTTTGTGGCTTTTCTTTATCATGAACTGTTTATGCAACAAATGTTCAGAAAACAATTCTGTGTTAGGGTAATGAGATTGTGTTCTTGAATATTTTATGTTTGGGTATTGAGTGTTTTTACAAACAGTTTTGACCATCTCCTGTATGTAGGTAGTGTGCTTAGAGTGGTTAGAGCCAACATTGTTTCTGTGTGTGTGTGTGTGTAGGTTGGATCCCAGAGACTGTGGAGGAATGGAAGCTTCTCCTACGTCTTGTACAGAACAAGAGCACAAGGCCAGCCCCCCAGGAGTCACTAAATGGGAACCTCAGTGATGGGCCTTCCCCCATCAATGTGGAGAATGTGGCACTCCTGTTAGCCAAGGCCATGGGCCCCGATCGGGCTTGGTCACTGCTACAGGAATGTGGTCTGGCTGTTGAGTTGTCAGAGAAGTTTACCAGAACCTGTGATAACCTGAGGATTGCTGAGAAAAGGCAGAGAGCCTTGATACAAAGTATGCTTGAAAAATGTGATCGGTTTCTCTGGTCTCAGCCGGCCTAGTGGGAGAAGATTTGGCAAGATGTTATGACATTTTGAGAAAAACTGAATCCTGAACCTTCTGAATGCATTTGTTATTGAAGGAAAGGCCCCACCCCAAAACCCTGCCACTTTATTGGGGCTACTTTTGTCAGTGTCTATAACCTTGGCATTTGTGGCTTAGCAACCTCAGCATTTCTCAACCAAAGTTAGATTTTGTAAGGAGTCAGTCCTTGTTTGCTGGAATCAGAGTGTGCATGTTCACAGCTGTGTGGTCTTTATTCTTGCAGTTCAGCAGTATTATTTGCTCGTCCCTAGTGGATTGAAGGGAGTTCTTTTCCTACCGTGGCTCCCATGTTGGGAGCAGAAGCTTCTCATCCTGGTGAGAAGAAGACAGATAATGTTATTGACTGGAATTGAATTCTTTTTATATCTTGTCTGAGGCAGTCTAGAAATTCCTGAAAGAAGACCTGGTATGATGGAATTAACGCATAAAATAAGTGAAACACTGAAGATTCAAATTAGAAATTTGACTAAAATGTTCCTATATCTAAATTAAGCTAATTTAAAATATTTTTTTCTTAGTATTTATTTGACATTTTCTAATCTGAAGCAATATACAACTGACTAACTCATTACTGGAAATGTGTTATCTTTAATCTTTCCTAAACTGAGTAGCCTTAAAGAATTATGCACTTTTAAAAATTATTTTTTAAAAAGCCAAAATAAAAGAAAGCTGAGTACTAATAAAGACTGCAGTGAGTGCTTGTATTATTTAAGCTGTATAACTAGATTGTTATTTGTCAGGCTTCTGTACATTTACATAGCATGTTACATTAATAATAAACATAAAATATGATTAAAATTTTTGTCTAAACAGAATATAAACATGAGGTTCATTGTGGAGCAATTTGCAGAAAGGTGTGGGGTAAACTAAGGAAAGTTTTGGACACATTGAATGATTCAAATAACACAACCAGAGAACAGAGACACAAATTGCTATATCATACTTATTACACATGACACCTAGATATGATGTGACCAGATAGTTTTAGAGATTGTCAGAGAAAGGAGACTTCACAAAGCTGCTTAGAATTTTGGTAAGTGTGGAAAGCCTTCCCACTACTATGAGTTGGATTTTGGCTGTATTGGATTATGTTGACTGTGAGTCTGTACTGAGGTAAAGGGTGAAAGCCCTCCCTTCACTGTCAGCTTTAGTCATTACAACAGTGACTAAAAGAGGGCCCAGGGGAAATCCCGTGACAAGCAGACTGCAGAACTTGCATGATTGTGCAGTCATTTCCTGACAGCCCTTCCCAGGGCACATACAGCAATCCTCATTTGCCCAAAGGGTACAGAGAGAAATTTCTAGCATAACAAACAAAAACAAAATCAAATCACATCACTTGAATTTATTTTCCAAGGCAAGAACAACAAAAATCCCCTTTAAACATTTAAATTTGAAGTCTATTTGGATACAAGGCAGTTTTTTAAAAATACAACTTGTATCTTTCACTAGCCTGAAAGTTCTTAGTTGCCTCACTTCTTGTTTCCAGATCTGACCACTGTTTAACAGGGCAACAGGGTAGCACGGGGCTAAGCACTTGTGTTCTGAGGCAGGCTGCCTGGGTTTGAATATGTGCCCTTTTACCAAATGACCTCCGGGAAGTTACTTTGTTTCTCTAAGTTTTAATTTCCTCATCTGTAAACGGGGATAATAGTAGCACTCATTTAGGGCAGTTTGAGAATTAAATGAGATAATGAATGTGAAACAGGTAGCACAGTGCCTGGAACATTGAGGTTAGAGAGCTACCTATTAGAATTAAATGAGACCAAACTGTACAGCACAGTGCCTGTGACATGGTGCATAGGTGGTTTTAGCTGTTCTTTGAAAGGTTTGGAATATTGTCATTGCTTCACCTAGTAGTGATCAGATCCATAGAAATTGAATTTATATGAACCAGAGAGAGCAAGACGACCAAAATTGAAATTAATGATTTCCTTGTATGTATGAAATTTGTCACTGTCTTGATCAAGGTTCTAAACCTTGTAGTCATCCTTGCCTCTGCTTCCTATTATACCCTCACTTCTAATTACTAGGTAAATCCTCTCAATTCTGTCAGTGGTATTTTCCATTAGTCATTGTTTCCCCGTCCTGTATTGCCACGCACAAGCCCACATTCCCATTACTTCTTGCCTACAACATCACAACAGTCTTTAAGTGACTTTTCTCTCTTCACTTCTAAACACTGACATCCCCGCTGCCGCTAATCAGTCTCAGCACATTAAAATGTAAACAACCTTAGTTATTAACCAGTTAAGTGATTCATAAACCTGGATACACATCAGAGTCACCACAGGAGCTTGTTAAAAATACAAATGCCAGGGATTCTGCCCCAGACCTGGAATCTGTAGACGAGGGACTAATTTAACCTCCCTCTACTTGCTGCCCAGCCCCACATTGCTCTATGTTTAGATATAGAGTTATCCTAGTTTATAGATTAACCAAGGCCCCTGAGAAAGAGCGATTGTCCTGGTCTCATGGGAAATTGCAGATCTACTGCCAGGATCCTGGTACTCTTGAGGCACAGACTTAGTCATGCCACTTCCCAATCAGAAATTTTCAGCAGCTCCCTCTGCTGTCACAGTAAAGCCCAAACTTTTGGGCTTGGCATTTAAGGCGCTCTATAACTTGTTTCCAAACTTTTTCTCAGTTTCAGAGCCCAAGTTTGTCCCCCATCCTGAGTCCTCTGTTTCTTGGATACATGCTACACTCTACCCTGTCTTGTTATGTTCCTTCTTAACCCTGACATTCCTTTTCACCCACGTATAGGGAGAGACAAGGACCTTCAGATCCAGGAGGCTCAAAGATCTGCATACAGATTCAACTCAAAAAGGTCCTCTCTGAGACACATTATAGTCAAACTGGCAAAACTCGAAGACAGAGAATCCTAAAAACAACAAGAGAAAAACACCAAGTCCCTGTAAGGGAGTCTCCATCAGACTAACAGCTGACTTCTCAGCAGAAACTCTAAAGGCCAAAAGACAACAGGGTGATATATTAAAAATACTAAAAGAAGGGGCCGGCCCGGTGGCGCACTGGATAGTGCGCCGCTTGGGAAGCGCGGCGGCGCTCCCGTCCGAGGGTTCGGATCCCACGTACAGACCGGCTCCCGCTCACTGGCTGAGCGAGGCGCGGGAGCAACACCGAGGCTTGCGATCCCGTTGCCGGTCCCCGGTCCGGTACGGGGGCAACACTGAGGGTTGCGATCCGTTGCCGGACACGGAAAAAAGACAAAGGACAAAAAAAAAAAAATAAATAAATAAATAAAATAAATAAATAAAAAAAAAATAAAAATACTAAAAGAAAAAATTGCCAGCCAAGAATACTATATCCAGCAAGGATGT
>NW_007731277.1:53350-64466 GCF_000696425.1 Galeopterus variegatus | reverse complement strand
CTCGGTGTCGCGCCTGTACCGGGGACCGGCAACGGGATCGCAACCCTCAGTGTTGCACCCGCGCCACGCTCAGCCAGTGAGCGGGAACCGGTCACCACATGGGATCCGAACCCTCAGCGGGAGTGCCGCTGCGCTCCCAAGCGGCGCACTCTCCAGTGCGCCACCGGGCCGGCCCTACTGTTACCTTTTTATTGATGATATCCCAGCTTTTTGTGTGTGGATCTCAGTTCTAGCTCTTCTCTTTTTAGGTTGGTGTGTCATTTTCTATCTCTCCATGGCTCTGTGCACCTTGGTTATTAGACTGGCAACTTCCTCCTTTTTTTTTTCTTCCTCTAATTGGTTCACACTTGCCACACTGGTTTTTATTTCTCCTCTTTTTTTTTGGTCCTTTGGCATTTTTCTTATTATCTTGGGGTTCAGTTATTCATTTAGAGGACTACTAAGTTTTCACCAGCATTTCTAGACATTTTGTAGCAGAAAGTTTTCAAGTTAATTCATCTGTTGTGTTGATTCCTGAATCAATACTCCCATACTTTGTTTCTTTACACTCTCACATTTTATGTTTCCTTTCTCAGCATGAAGATTGGTGACTTTTCTGCCAAACTTTCTCTTAGGTCGTCCTTCCTTGAGTCCTTTCTACAGCCAGAGTCTTTAAGATTGGATTGGCTGCTTTTGGCAGTGTCTCATGATGCTCCACCAAGCACAAGCACAATGGATGATGAAGGATGCCCCAGGTAAGGTAGGAGTCCCCTTTCTAAGGACTAAGCTCCAAAGTTCCTTTGGAATGGAACCATATTATTCACTTATAGCATTTTGGGCTCACTTTAGGAATAGCTATGGAAGAGACTGACCCAAGTCATGGTAGTAATGAAATTGAATGTACTTCTTAGTGGTTCTGAACATTTTTGGGTCACCAACCCTGTAAGAATCTGATGATTCCTTTCAGAAAAATGCATATGCATGCAAAATTTTGCACATGACTTCAGAGAATTAAACGTTCCCTGCAGCTCTTTCCTGGACCCACATTAAGAGCCCTTGATGGATGTGAGGGTGATCTGGCTGTGACATCTTTCACCCTGTTGATCACTAGGGTTGATTTGGCTGATCTGGCTGGCTAGGTGGGTGTCCCCTTCCTCCTTCACTGCTCTATGTGCATCCCTCTTGAAGCTGTGTGCTTTGTCGAAGAGGATGACCTTCCCCGACAGAGAAGAGGGCCTCTGTCAAGGGTATATGAATAGCTGTGCAGCTAGAACCTCCAAACAAGTTTAATTATCTCAGGAGCCCTTGATGATTAAACCTGTGTTAAAGGGAGAAAATAGTGCATGTGTGTGTATGTTTTCTTCCTAAAAATTTGTCAAGGGATTTCTAGACACAACCTCATTTAGGGTTTTTTTTAGTAAAAGTAGAATTTACAAAAAATACACACTGATACCTGTAATGTATTAGAAATATTCCTTGTGTTTTCCTCCAAGAGAAGCTTTTTAAAGGCCCCCAAAGTGCCTGTCTTATATGCCTAGACAAAAGGTCTGGAACGGTATACAATGGCTATCTGTGAATGATGGAATTATGGGCTTCTTTCTTTTACTCTTGATTACCTAAAATATCTAATTTAAAAAAAATGAATAGGTTATAGGAAAAGTAGCTATTTTCAATTTTTCAAAAGCCAAACAGAAATGTTTGAAAATATAATAATAATGTTAATATAATTAAACTATTCTTACCTGCTAGATGACTAATAAACACTTTCTAGAGTTTATTTCCTATTTAATTAATTAATTAATTATTTAAAATTTCACAGGGCTCATTCACACTTGCTTTCCTGGGGTTACAGTCAGCTGATCCTTCATCTAATTAAACTTCCTGCAGATTTTACAACCAAAGAGAAAATGACGGACATCTGTAGGTCTTGTGGGTGAGAATTTTCTCAGAATTTGTTAAAGTTAAGATTAGAATTATTTCAGTTAATAACCTTGTAGTTAAGGGCCTGAATTGATACGTTTCGTCATTTGGGAATTCTCTTTGCTACATAAAAGTAAATGTATCTGTCTAAAGGTGGACCAAGGGCAGATTGTCCACCTAACCAGAAAGGTATCTTGAGGCCAAACAATGTAACAGGCCATTCTATGTGATAAAACAAAGAACTTTATTACAGAGTGACTTACTTACAGAGTAATGTGTCAGGCCGATGGCAGCCCAAAGGCATATACCAAACTTCTCCACACTATCTCAAGTCTGAGCTCAGGTTTGTATAGGCTGTTGCTAAGCAAGCTTAACTTAAGTAACTAGTTCCAAATGTTGATGCAGGTGGCCAGGCTGACTTATCGTCACCCTGGTACTTAATCATTCCTTTACAGTCAGCAGGTTGTTCCTATCTGTTCTAACCGCCTTTTCCCTAGTTACTGTACAACTTTATGGGCAAAGCTCCCACAAAGACATAACAAACTGGTAAGGGCCTAACATAGAGTCAGTATTGCTTGCAGTCCCACAGTACCTTTTTGTTTTAAGTGATAGTAAAGTAGACATCTTTTTCCTTTTAAATTTTGTGCATATTTTTTGCGTGGGAAAGACTGGCTTTTGCTAATTCCTCTCCATCCTCTCTGCTTAGTTGCTAGCTCTAGTTCTCAGGCACGTAGATAGTATTTAGTTAAGTGCCAGGTTGTCTGTGTTACCAGTTGTAATAGACATGGGATATCCAAGAGAGGGATCAGAATGGGCTAAATAGAATTTCTGGTGAAGGACTCAGGGAGAAGGTGAGGCTTTGAAGGTAAACCCTGAAACCTGTGTAGGATTTGTATTTGTATAGGAGCCAGGAGGAGGGTGGGTCAGGTGAGAGAAACAGTAAGAGCAAGGGCGTGAAAAACTGACACTGCTTATTATTTACATCACACATTAGTTATTTATTGCCTGTTGAAGTCGTCTTATGGCGTGACCTGGATTAAAATCTTTTGGAGATAGGGACTTGTGTCTTTTTTTCCCCCATATAGTGTCTCATCCATACAGTGGTCAGTACTTGACACACATTCGTTCATTGATAATGAGGGATGAGACTGGCCAAATGGTGGGTGATGAGATCATGCA
Organism: Galeopterus variegatus; assembly: GCF_000696425.1. Taxonomy (NCBI): domain Eukaryota; kingdom Metazoa; phylum Chordata; class Mammalia; order Dermoptera; family Cynocephalidae; genus Galeopterus; species Galeopterus variegatus. The sequence continues at coordinate 61,388 of NW_007731277.1, read as the reverse complement.
GGACCTTCAAAGCTGGTCAGAAGAATTAACTTAGTTATCAGTAGAGACCCTTTTAGACTTTTTGATACAAAATTACATAATGAAAGTGGAGCTTTCTAGAGATCATTTCCGGTGTCATATGTGAGAAGGATTGGAGACAAAGACTAGGTAGGAAGCTGTTGCAGTAATTCAGGTGCGAGTGGATTGGTGATTAGTAGGGCAGCAAAAGGAGCATGTCCAAGGGACATTTCAAAGGAAAATGCAGTGGGACTTGTTGATACTGGATATAGCAAATGAAGGAGGGGGAAGAGTCAAGGAGGACTTCCAAGGTTTGTATATTTAGAGAAGAAATATGCTGGTTTTGCATTGAATCTTAAAGTTTATAAAGTACACAAAGCTTAAACCTCTCATAATTGGTGCTTGGCCTCAAATGTCAGTATTTATCACTAGCTTTTGTCTTTATTTTATTTTATCAAGATCAGGATTGTCTAATAGAACTTTCTGTGATAATGGAAATGTTATTCTGCACTTTCTAATATGATAGCCACTAGCTATACATGGCCTCTGAGTACTTGAAATATGCATAGGTCAACTGAAAAACAGATTTTTAAATTTTGTTTACCTTTAATTAAATTTAAATAGCCACATGTGGCTAGTATCTACTGTATTGCAGATCCAGATAAATTCACTGTCTTTTACTTCTTTCTGCAATTTTGGTTTCTTTAAAGTTTCTGGCCTGGATATCTTACTCTCTGTTTGGAGCTGGAGAGAAGAAGAGAGGCCTTCACCAACATTGTGTACCTGAATGATATGAGCCTGATGGAAGGGGACAATGGTATGTAAATTCCAACTAATTACTCATGGTTGTATTATTTTAGAAGTCACTCCAGACTGGTCAATAAATTTGGTGAACATTTTAATGATAATGTATAATTCTAGCTAGTTGTCAGATTTGTGGAGTTTTTTTGATCTGTACTCTTTGGTATATTATGATATCATAATTAAGAATAAACTACAATAATTTTTTAATATAATGAATGCCTAGTATGTATTAGGCATCATACTGTGTGCTTTCTATATACTGTTTTAAATGAGAAAATAAACTCTTGGGATAGTTACTGATATTTCCACTTTCCAGATGTTTCAACTGAGGCCCAGAAAGGACAATTAACTGGCCCAAAGTCAGATAACTAGTAAATGCTGGAACTGGTGTTCAGACCCAGGCCTATCTCCAAAACTTGTGCTCAGGTTCTTTTTTAGTGCATCATGTTGCCTTTTACACAGTCAAAAGTTAGAGATCATTAAGATGAACTTAAAGTGGAATAGCAATCAGACTTCCTAAACCTTCAGAGATATTTTGATACTTTTAAAATAAAATTTTTAGGGTCCAGCCCATGCCTCACTTGGGAGAGTGTGGTGCTGATAACACCAAGGCCACGGGTTCAGATCCCTATATAGGGATGGCCGGATAGCTCACTTGGGAGAGTTTGGTGCTGACAACACCAAGTCAAGGGTTAAGATCCCATTACCGGTCATCTTTAAAGATAAATAAATAAAATAAAATAAAATTTTTATCAATCCAACACTGATAAAATGACAATCAGAGGGCCAGGACTTTGACACACTGATACCTGAAGTCTGAGAGTCCATTCCTGTGCTTGGAGAGGTGGTCTTGGTCTGTTTTATATTGCTGTTGTATCCATCTCAGTGCAGAGATACCAACGGCATGCCATCAGGGTCCTTCACTCAGCAGCAGAAGAACCCAGAGTCCTTCACTACAGCTTTTTACAGCCCTGTGTGTCTGGGAGAGGGAAAATCAGACCAGAACAAAAAAGCCAGTTGACTGGCAACATTTAGCTTCAGATGTCACAGCTATAGGTATGATTACTGAGATCATCTTTGTTTTAGAAATGAAACAAGAGGGCCAGGTTGTTTCGTAGGACTAGAATTATAGATATTTATATACTTCTGAAAAATAACCAGAAAAGTTAAGATATAAATAGTTTGTGTTTTTAAAGTTACAACATGATATGTTTGTTATAGAAAAAGAATTGAAAATTCAGGAAGCATAAAGAAAATAAATATCACCTAAAATCCTCCCCACTCAGACAAAAGTTCTAATAATAATGAGTTATTCTTGGTGTGTTAAATAGGGATCTTTTCTTGACACTTCTCTCTCCTTGTGACACATGTCAATCACTCTCCAAGGCGTGTTGATCTTACTGCCACGTATATCTCTCTACTTTTGTTTGCTCCACCACCATCACTCTGATCCTAGCTACTTGTCTAGACTACTACAGTAACCTCATAACTGGTCATCTGGCTTCCATTTGTGCCCTCTTTTAATCCATTTTCCTTACAGCAGCCAGAATGATTTCTCTTTAAAAAAAAAAAAAGGAAATTGGATTATGTAGCTTCCTTCCTTGAAACTCCTTGCACTTAACTCAGAATAATATCCAGATTTTTAAGCTGGTCCTCAAGGCCTGGCTCTGTCATCTCAACCTCACTACTCACTGCTACCTTTGGGCACTCTAGACTTTTAAAAATTCCTTGAACTCAGCAGGTTCTTTCTTATGTCATGTTGTATTCCATGTTTTCTTTGTCAGAAATGCAGGCTCCTTTCCCCTGCATTCCTGATGCCCCCTACTCTCAGTTTGTGTATTATGTGAGCCACATGCACATGTCCTCTAAGCTTGTTGCATCTTTTAGCTGTTTAAATGTCACTTCCTCATAGAGCTCTTCTCAGATCCTCCAAACAAAATCAGCCATTCTCTTTAATGGTTCCTTGTTCTTTTTATTCCTAGTACTTAGCACAGTTTATAAGTATATATTTATTTATGTGTTTAAGTTCTGTCTCTTTTACTAGACTATATGCTCCACAAGAGTGCAAGGATTGTATCTGTTTTGTTCATCATTGCACATCCAGTGCCTAGCATAGAGTATTCTATTGGGTAATTACTTACTGAGTTATTGAAAGAATTTTGAGGCTAATTTTGTGGCTTTTCTTTATCATGAACTGTTTATGCAACAAATGTTCAGAAAACAATTCTGTGTTAGGGTAATGAGATTGTGTTCTTGAATATTTTATGTTTGGGTATTGAGTGTTTTTACAAACAGTTTTGACCATCTCCTGTATGTAGGTAGTGTGCTTAGAGTGGTTAGAGCCAACATTGTTTCTGTGTGTGTGTGTGTGTAGGTTGGATCCCAGAGACTGTGGAGGAATGGAAGCTTCTCCTACGTCTTGTACAGAACAAGAGCACAAGGCCAGCCCCCCAGGAGTCACTAAATGGGAACCTCAGTGATGGGCCTTCCCCCATCAATGTGGAGAATGTGGCACTCCTGTTAGCCAAGGCCATGGGCCCCGATCGGGCTTGGTCACTGCTACAGGAATGTGGTCTGGCTGTTGAGTTGTCAGAGAAGTTTACCAGAACCTGTGATATCCTGAGGATTGCTGAGAAAAGGCAGAGGTAAAACCAGTCTGTCATGCCCTTGCCAGAGGTGCTTGGAGAATAGACTTTCAGAGGTAGATGGGACTGTAGAGATCATCCAGTCCTGACCCCTCACTAACAGATGAGGAGACTGAAATTTATATGGTGATTGTGGGAAAAGGCTAAAGTAATATTTCATTCACAATCATGACCAAAAGACTATTTGGAGTAATGTGAATACTCAAATTTGATGTGTACTCAATTCTTAAAGGATATTATTGGTACCAGATACCTAATACTCTCAATCAAGTTTTTTTTTTTAATTGTGGTAAAATATGCATGACAGAAAATTGGCCATCTTAATCATTTTTAAGTGTTTAGTTCAATGGTATTAAGTATATTCATATTGTTGTGCAACCCATTTCCAGAACTTTTTCACCTTGCAGAACTGAAACTCCACGTCCATTAAACAGCAACTCCTCATTTCCCCCCTTTCTCCTAGCCCCCGGCAACCACCATTCTACTTTCTGTTTCTATGAATTTGACTATTCTAGATACCTCATCTAAGTAGAATCATACAATATTTGTCTTTTTGTGACTGGCTTATTTTGCTTAGCCTTCCTTTTTAAGACTGAATGATACTCGATTGTATTCATATATCACATGTTGTCAATGAACACTTGGGTTGCTTCCACTTCTTGGCTGTTGTGAATAATGCTGCTATGAACATGGGTGTACAAATATCTCTACAATACCCTGCTTTCAATTCTTTTGGGTATATTTCCAGAAGTGGAATTACTAGATTATATGGCAGTTCTACTTTTAATTTTTTTGTGGTACCACCATACTATTTTCCACAGAGACTGCACCATTTTACATTCCTACCAGTAATGCACAAGGATTCCAATTTCTTGACATCGTAGCCAACACGTAACTATATTCAATTTTTTTTTAAAGTTAGCTATCCTAATTGGCTGTGAGATTGTGGTTTTGATTTGTATTTTCCTACTGATCAGTGATGTTGAGCATCTCTTAATATGCTTATTGACTTGTATATCATCTTTAGAGAAATACCTATTCAAGTCTTCTGCCCATTTTTAAATCAGGTTATTTGTTTTTTGTTCCTGTACGAGTTCTCTCATATTCCAGATGTTAACTCCCCTTCAGATGAATGATTTGCAAATATTTTTTTTTTCTGATTCTATAGGTTGCATTTTCACCCTGTTGATTGTGTCTTTTGATGCACAAAATTAGTTGACTTTTCAAATCCTCTAAGTTTCTGTAGGTTTTAAGTTTTCTGTGAAGAATGAACAATGACAACTAAATTTGCTCGTTTCTTTCTTTGCAATTTCACTGCTACAGGAATGTGGTCTGGCTGTTGAGTTGTCAGAGAAGTTTACCAGAACCTGTGATAACCTGAGGATTGCTGAGAAAAGGCAGAGAGCCTTGATACAAAGTATGCTTGAAAAATGTGATCGGTTTCTCTGGTCTCAGCAGGCCTAGTGGGAGAAGATTTGGCAAGATGTTATGACATTTTGAGAAAAACTGAATCCTGAACCTTCTGAATGCATTTGTTATTGAAGGAAAGGCCCCACCCCAAAACCCTGCCACTTTATTGGGGCTACTTTTGTCAGTGTCTATAACCTTGGCATTTGTGGCTTAGCAACCTCAGCATTTCTCAACCAAAGTTAGATTTTGTAAGGAGTCAGTCCTTGTTTGCTGGAATCAGAGTGTGCATGTTCACAGCTGTGTGGTCTTTATTCTTGCAGTTCAGCAGTATTATTTGCTCGTCCCTAGTGGATTGAAGGGAGTTCTTTTCCTACCGTGGCTCCCATGTTGGGAGCAGAAGCTTCTCATCCTGGTGAGAAGAAGACAGATAATGTTATTGACTGGAATTGAATTCTTTTTATATCTTGTCTGAGGCAGTCTAGAAATTCCTGAAAGAAGACCTGGTATGATGGAATTAACGCATAAAATAAGTGAAACACTGAAGATTCAAATTAGAAATTTGACTAAAATGTTCCTATATCTAAATTAAGCTAATTTAAAATATTTTTTTCTTAGTATTTATTTGACATTTTCTAATCTGAAGCAATATACAACTGACTAACTCATTACTGGAAATGTGTTATCTTTAATCTTTCCTAAACTGAGTAGCCTTAAAGAATTATGCACTTTTAAAAATTATTTTTTAAAAAGCCAAAATAAAAGAAAGCTGAGTACTAATAAAGACTGCAGTGAGTGCTTGTATTATTTAAGCTGTATAACTAGATTGTTATTTGTCAGGCTTCTGTACATTTACATAGCATGTTACATTAATAATAAACATAAAATATGATTAAAATTTTTGTCTAAACAGAATATAAACATGAGGTTCATTGTGGAGCAATTTGCAGAAAGGTGTGGGGTAAACTAAGGAAAGTTTTGGACACATTGAATGATTCAAATAACACAACCAGAGAACAGAGACACAAATTGCTATATCATACTTATTACACATGACACCTAGATATGATGTGACCAGATAGTTTTAGAGATTGTCAGAGAAAGGAGACTTCACAAAGCTGCTTAGAATTTTGGTAAGTGTGGAAAGCCTTCCCACTACTATGAGTTGGATTTTGGCTGTATTGGATTATGTTGACTGTGAGTCTGTACTGAGGTAAAGGGTGAAAGCCCTCCCTTCACTGTCAGCTTTAGTCATTACAACAGTGACTAAAAGAGGGCCCAGGGGAAATCCCGTGACAAGCAGACTGCAGAACTTGCATGATTGTGCAGTCATTTCCTGACAGCCCTTCCCAGGGCACATACAGCAATCCTCATTTGCCCAAAGGGTACAGAGAGAAATTTCTAGCATAACAAACAAAAACAAAATCAAATCACATCACTTGAATTTATTTTCCAAGGCAAGAACAACAAAAATCCCCTTTAAACATTTAAATTTGAAGTCTATTTGGATACAAGGCAGTTTTTTAAAAATACAACTTGTATCTTTCACTAGCCTGAAAGTTCTTAGTTGCCTCACTTCTTGTTTCCAGATCTGACCACTGTTTAACAGGGCAACAGGGTAGCACGGGGCTAAGCACTTGTGTTCTGAGGCAGGCTGCCTGGGTTTGAATATGTGCCCTTTTACCAAATGACCTCCGGGAAGTTACTTTGTTTCTCTAAGTTTTAATTTCCTCATCTGTAAACGGGGATAATAGTAGCACTCATTTAGGGCAGTTTGAGAATTAAATGAGATAATGAATGTGAAACAGGTAGCACAGTGCCTGGAACATTGAGGTTAGAGAGCTACCTATTAGAATTAAATGAGACCAAACTGTACAGCACAGTGCCTGTGACATGGTGCATAGGTGGTTTTAGCTGTTCTTTGAAAGGTTTGGAATATTGTCATTGCTTCACCTAGTAGTGATCAGATCCATAGAAATTGAATTTATATGAACCAGAGAGAGCAAGACGACCAAAATTGAAATTAATGATTTCCTTGTATGTATGAAATTTGTCACTGTCTTGATCAAGGTTCTAAACCTTGTAGTCATCCTTGCCTCTGCTTCCTATTATACCCTCACTTCTAATTACTAGGTAAATCCTCTCAATTCTGTCAGTGGTATTTTCCATTAGTCATTGTTTCCCCGTCCTGTATTGCCACGCACAAGCCCACATTCCCATTACTTCTTGCCTACAACATCACAACAGTCTTTAAGTGACTTTTCTCTCTTCACTTCTAAACACTGACATCCCCGCTGCCGCTAATCAGTCTCAGCACATTAAAATGTAAACAACCTTAGTTATTAACCAGTTAAGTGATTCATAAACCTGGATACACATCAGAGTCACCACAGGAGCTTGTTAAAAATACAAATGCCAGGGATTCTGCCCCAGACCTGGAATCTGTAGACGAGGGACTAATTTAACCTCCCTCTACTTGCTGCCCAGCCCCACATTGCTCTATGTTTAGATATAGAGTTATCCTAGTTTATAGATTAACCAAGGCCCCTGAGAAAGAGCGATTGTCCTGGTCTCATGGGAAATTGCAGATCTACTGCCAGGATCCTGGTACTCTTGAGGCACAGACTTAGTCATGCCACTTCCCAATCAGAAATTTTCAGCAGCTCCCTCTGCTGTCACAGTAAAGCCCAAACTTTTGGGCTTGGCATTTAAGGCGCTCTATAACTTGTTTCCAAACTTTTTCTCAGTTTCAGAGCCCAAGTTTGTCCCCCATCCTGAGTCCTCTGTTTCTTGGATACATGCTACACTCTACCCTGTCTTGTTATGTTCCTTCTTAACCCTGACATTCCTTTTCACCCACGTATAGGGAGAGACAAGGACCTTCAGATCCAGGAGGCTCAAAGATCTGCATACAGATTCAACTCAAAAAGGTCCTCTCTGAGACACATTATAGTCAAACTGGCAAAACTCGAAGACAGAGAATCCTAAAAACAACAAGAGAAAAACACCAAGTCCCTGTAAGGGAGTCTCCATCAGACTAACAGCTGACTTCTCAGCAGAAACTCTAAAGGCCAAAAGACAACAGGGTGATATATTAAAAATACTAAAAGAAGGGGCCGGCCCGGTGGCGCACTGGATAGTGCGCCGCTTGGGAAGCGCGGCGGCGCTCCCGTCCGAGGGTTCGG
>NW_007731277.1:34623-52924 GCF_000696425.1 Galeopterus variegatus | reverse complement strand
CACTGAGGGTTGCGATCCGTTGCCGGACACGGAAAAAAGACAAAGGACAAAAAAAAAAAAAATAAATAAATAAATAAAATAAATAAATAAAAAAAAAATAAAAATACTAAAAGAAAAAATTGCCAGCCAAGAATACTATATCCAGCAAGGATGTCCTTCAAAAATGAAGGAGAAATATTCTCTTTCACAAACAAAAACTGTGGTAGTTCAACACCACATGACCAGCCCTACAAGAATTCCTCAAGGGAATCCTGCATCCGGAATCCAAAAAACTATAATCACTACCATGAATACACAAGAAAGAACAAAATCCACTGGTAGAACAAAAATGCATATGAGAAAGAGAAACTATATCTTACCACCTCAAAAAACTAACAAAAACCAAGCACAATAAAATTGGAAGAAAGGAACAAAATATATTTAAAACACCCAAGTCATTGGAGAAACACAGGATTTAAAAAAATTTTTGAGATGGGACTTGATTTGTGATCTAATATGTGGTCTATCCTGGAAAATATTCCATGTGCTGATGAGAAGAATGTATATTCTGTAGTTATTGGATGAAATATTCTATAGGTATCTGCCGAGTCCAATTGGTCTAAAGTGCAGTTTAAATTCTGCATTTCATTTCTGATTTTTGTTGTTTGAGTCTTTTATTTTTTTAGCTAGCCTAGCTAATGGTTTGTCTATTTTGTTTATCTTCTCAAAAAAACCCAACTTTTTGTTTCATTGATCTTTTGTATCATTTTTGGTGTCTCTATTTCATTTAGTTTGTTCTGATCTTAATTATTTCTTTCCATCTATTAATTTTGGGATTGGATTCCCTATGCCTGGGAAGTTTTCTGCTGTTATTTCATTGAGTATGTTTTCAATGCCTTTTCCTTTCCCCTTCTCTTCCAGAATATCCATGATTTGGATGTTTGTGTACCTAAGGTTTTCTGCTAGCTCTCTTAGATTTTCTTCATTTTTAAAATTTTTTTCTTTTTCCTTTTATCCACCTGGGTTATTTAGAAAAGATTGTCTTCAAGATCAGAAATTCTCTGCTTGCGCTAGCCTGCTGCTTAAGTTCTTGGTTGTGTTTTTTATTTCATTGAATGAATCCTTCAGTTCCAGGAGTTTTGCTACATTTTTTTAAAGTTATAAATCTCTGTAAATTTCCTCCTTCATATCCTGTCTAGTTTTTCTCATTTTGTTTTGTCATCTGACTCTACTTGTATCTCATTGAGTTTCCTTAGGACTGTTGGTCAGAATTCCTTTTCAGTCATTTCAAGGGTTTCCTGCTCTATGGGGTCTGATACTTGAGAATTATTGTATTCTTTTGGTGGTGTAACATTTTCTTGTTTTTTTATATTTCTATTATCTCTATGTTGATGTCTGGTCATCTGGAGTGGGCTTTGAGGAGAGAGACTTCCTCCTGTAGATGTGTTTTATATTGACTGTTGAGTAGGGTATATTAATATTGGTTCTGGATAGATGCAATAGGGTAGTCTCTGTGTGGGTATTTCATCTGTATTTGTTGTTGGAATTGCATGTGAGTGCCTCTGTGGCCTGGGCACTGGGGCACTTAGTGATTCCTTGCTGAGGTTAGTGACACTGTGTTGGGTTGTCGAGGACATGGGCGAGCTTTCAAGTTCTTGGGAGATGCACCTGGTGCTCTATCACTCTTTGGCTGGGGTGGGTGACCCTGGACAGGCTTGTTGGCACCCTGGCTAGTGCCCCATTACCCTGATGGGTGCACTGGGATATACTGGAGCTGCTCAGTTTGAATGGGTGACCCTACTTGGGGTTTCTCTTTCCTCTTTCCTGCAGGCAGAGGTGCCTCCTGGGTCCTTGCTTCCCCTGGTTGGTGGATGGATTGGTGGTGGTTGGGAATTTTCTTCCTTACTTTATTTGGCTATCCTGGATTTCTGGACTCTCCAGGGATTCTGTGTGTGTCTCTTACAAGATCAAGGCAGTTGCGTGGGCTGTACATATACCTCCCACCCCCAGACGCACTACTACAGCTTAATTCCCCCTGTTTTGGGGCCACTGGGTCATGGGTCTGTGCTCACTCGCCTCTTTCCCCAGGCTCTGCTGGTGATCCTCCTCGTGTCAACGCAGTTGAGTGGTAGGCAGGCTGAGTGCACAGCAGGGATGGCTTCTATGGCGGCAGGCTGTGGCAGACCACCCACACAGCAGTGGTGTGTGTAGCAGCAGTGGGCCACACAACGGTGCGCTTCCCTCTTGCTGTCTGTGTGCAGGGGCTGCCCTCGGCTCATGAGGTCCCTGTGCTCCTCAGAAAGGCCATTCCAATCAGCACCCACTAGCAATGGAGGAGGGAACCAGAGAGCCTGAGCTTGTATTTGACCCACTTGGAGCCAAGTCCCCATTGCACACCTCACAGAAGACTTTTCCCAAAATTATTTAAGATAATTAAGTGAGAATAAAACAAGTTGTGAGACCTGCTCTATTGCACTTCCTATTGTTAGAGCTAACCTGTGCAACAAAAATATTCCAAAATGCAGAAGTTCAAGGAGTATACAAATTTATGTCTCACTTAGTTTGTGGTGAGTATTCCAGCTGCCAGGGTCTTCAACTCCATACTGCTGTGAAAGTTTTCAGAATCAAAATGGAGTTGGTTTTGTTAAAAACCCTGAAAAATAGAGCCAAGAAAAGGCCATGAAGGGGAGGAATTCTAATGCACTTACACCTGATAATAAGAACTATCCCAAAGGACAGTATAAAGCCACAACCTTGCTCAAAGGTCATCGCAACCTTAACTAGAATTACTTTTGCAAGGACATCTGCCCACCAACTGCCTGTCCAGCTTCAGACTGGTATCACCCTTTTATTGATCTTTGTAGCCAAGAATAATTATCCTCAAACAGTTATGTAATCCTCCATTATTTTTTCTTCAAAACCCTTTGTCTTCCTTTACCCCCCTGAATACACACGTAGTTTACTATGGCACATGTGCTCACATTGCAATGCCCTGTTCCTGAATAAATATCATTTTCTTTTAGAGATCCTCTCTCTATTTAGGTTGACACTGTCTTTTATGTTCCTTCCAAGTTGTTGCTCTACTATACTTTAGACTGAGTCTTGCTACTCAAAGCATGATACAAGGACTGGAAGCATCAGCATCACCTGGGATCTTGTCAGAAATGCAAAACCTCAGACTCCACCGTAGATCTACTGTGGCAGTCAGGACCACTTACTCAATTTGTGGGTACCAGTGTAAAATAAAAATGTGGGGACCCTTGTCCAGAAATTAAGAATTTCAAGAGAGTGAAAGCAGAGTATTAAACCAAGAGCAGGGCCCTTTTAGGCTCAGGGTCTCTGCACAACTGCACAGGCCTCATGTCCATGCAGCCAGACAGTTTACTAGGAAAAGCTATAGAGCCAGGGGATTGAAAACACTGATAAAATGTCACTGAACTCAGGCTTTGCCCACTAATATCAGAAATGTATTAACTTGAATATTCAGATTGATAGTAAGTGGAGAATCACCTATCTGAAAATGATGTATTATTACCTGTGAAAGATGGGAAAATGATAATCTGGGAGCACGTCCTCTGTATTAAGGACATGGTAGTGCTGAGCCCTCTGGGAAGAACTACCAAGCAGGAATTCTCCAGGCTTCTCTTGCTATTCCTATTTGTTCCACTGGACCAGGGTTGACTTAAAATTACAGGCTCCTCATGTCAGTACAGTAGTGCTGTTGTGTTGTTCTGCATATTTATTCAGGAAGTTCAGTGGTTTAAGACTTCTGCTAAACGAAGAGGTGGGAAAAGCTGGTTTTAGCTGTGATCTAGATCTAAAGTTACTGTTTCCAACAAGAGGGGATATTTCAGCTCCTTATTCCTCCACATGCCACATAGAACCTGAAGGGACAGAACCCTGGTGTGTGAACAGGCAGGTCAGACAAATCATTTCAAATACCTTTTCAGACCATAATAGATTAAAATTAGAAATCAATAACAAGCAAACTCAGGAAACCATACAGGTATGTAGAAATTAAACAACATGCTACTGAATGACCTTTGGGTCCAAGAAAAAGTTAAACATAAAATCAAAAAATTTCTTGAAACTAATGAAAATATGACACATCATTGAAAACCTGTGGAATATTGCAAAAGCAGGGCTAAGAAGGAAGATTATTGCAATAAACAATCAAAAGAATAGAAATATTTTAAATAAACAACCTAATGCTGCCCCTCAAAGAACTAGAAAAACAAGAACAATCCAATCAGAAATGAAAAAGGAGACGTTATAACCAATACCACAGAAATACAAAGAATCATTAGAGACTATTATATATAGATATACACTAAACAAATTGAAAATCTGGAGGAAATGGATACATTTCTGGACACATACAAACTACCAAGACTGAAACAAGAAGAAATAGAAAACCTGAACAGATGAATAACAAGCAATGAGACTGAAGCAGTAATCAGTGGTCTCCCAACAAAGACAAGCCCAGGACTGGATGGCTTTACTGCTGAATTCTACTTAAACTTTCAAGAGGAATTAATATCAATTCTCTTCAGACTATTCCAAAATATTGAAATAGAGGCCATTCTCCCACACTCATTCTATGAGGCCAGCATCACCTTGATACCAAAACCAGACAAAGGACCTGAGGCATGGAACTGGGGACCAGACCCCCCTCCCACAACCAGGTGCACCGCCAGCACCTTGGGGCCTGCATGGGGACCTGGGGCATGGAGCCAGGGACCAGAACTCCCCACAACCAGGAACACTGCTAGTGCCAAGGAACATACCAAAAACATCAACCTCCATGAGGGTGACCCACCACAGCCACCACAATAACCATGGCTGCCGTGAAAGCGGCTAGACGCCACAACCACCATGCAGATGGTCCACTAGCCACTGGAGTGCATTGATACAAGGAGAGTCACTAGCAGAGATAAAGAAAAGAAGAGGATGTCTCTCTCCACAAAGCCCGTTCCAGAGTGACAGAACAAGCATCTGTTCTATGATAATATTGGGGGACCTGAACACATCTCTCAACATTGGACAACAAAATACTTTTTGTTATAAGAAAACAAAAACAAATCATTTTAAGCAAAATATTATGTGGTATGTACTAGATATAATCTTGTTGCTAGGAATGCCACCATGTCCCTAAACCTATTAAAGCCCTGTAGCGTCCCTAAATTTCTTCAGTGTCTTATGGAGCACTGTGCTTCAGATCATGTCCTCTATGGGAGTGGCATCTGTGTGGGACCACAAGGTTTACGCCTGGTGCATTTCATCAATACATGGTAGTTTATGTTTCTCTTTCTTTTCCAATTGCCCTCCCTCTCTGCCCCTGTTGGCTACCCAGTGTATTTTCCTCTTCCCTCATTTATTCTCAGTCTAAGATCCAATTAGTTCCTTTGTTCCTGAGTGAACTTGCTGTGCCCATGCCTTGGGGAGGCCTGCACTTTCCCACTTGCTTTAGAAAAGCACAGCATAGCGCTGTGTATCAGATGTGGTTTATGAACTACTTCAGACCTTCCAGCCCTCTCCTCTTTGTCCAGCCACTATAGCAACAAATGTCATGTGGGCTTTGATCCATTTCATGCAGGGTCAACCTGGATGCACCTTACTTTGGGTCTGCTCCATTGACCTTCCATTGCTTCAGGGAAACCTGCTGGTATTCACATGTGTACAACCAAGAAATGCAGGAAAGTTAACACTGGTGGGCCACCCTTGACCAATGGGAGATGGAAGCCAGTTGATAGTTGCTTTTCTGACTCCTGGTGGAGAGTGCTGAGACATTTCTTCCTAGATTCCTCAGAAGGTCCCAGTGGGATTAAGCACAGTTATGTGGCTCTTATTCATGGCCAGCTCTGTAACATGTCCTTGTATTGGCCTCACTCCTTCCCTGTTTTACACCCCTGCCTGTCACTTCTGCACCCAGGGATCATTCCCAAATAAAATATTTGCATGCAAGACTTTGTTTCAGCTCTCTTTCTAGGAGAACCCGGGCTAAGAATTATGGGGAGGTGGTGGGGGGTGAGGAGGGGGTGCAGTGGGGAGATTCTTCTGTTCTTTGAGGCCTTATCACCTGGACTTCGTCTGTTATCCAAGTTAAGGATCCATTAGGTAAAAAACGGTAGATACCGGTGAGGAGGGGGTGCAGTGGGGAGATTCTTCTGTTCTTTGAGGCCTTATCACCTGGACTTCATCTGTTATCCAAGTTAAGGATCCATTAGGTAAAAAACGGTAGATACACAGCCATCATTGCAGGATGGATCATCCCTCTCCCCCACCACAACTCACTTTCTTACCCTCTTCCCACTCCGATGTCCCCCAAATCTCCACATTTGAGTCCTCTGACCTCCCTACCTGCAAATGAAGCCCAACTCATGGCTTGGCATAGAAAGTACTGAAGGATCCTCAATCTCTAATCTTTAGGCAACCCTCCAACTACAGTGTAGGGTACTGAGGACAATGTCATGTCCACACTTACCCAATAGTGAGGGACCCAAAGATCTCTCAAGGGGATAGCCCAACCTGGGTGGTCAGCAACCTGATACTCAACGAGGGTGCGGCAAGTGATACTCTACTCTTTTGCGCATCCTTAAGATCATGCACAAAGAAGGAAGGAAGGAAGGAAGGAAGGAAGGGAGGAAGGAAGGAAGGAAGGGAGGAAAGAAGGAAGGATCTATTTTTGGAATGATATGAATATAAAAATGAAGTGACACCAACTCCTTTCCTCCCATTCTCCCTGCCCTGGCCCTGGATCTGGCCATGTCCTGTCTTGGTATTCTCCCTCCCAGGACAATGTATTATGCTCTTCCTGGACCATACCTTGGCTAAGATGGGCTCCCTAGCACCTGTCCAGAAGAGCTGGAAGGGGTGGGTTGAGACTCAGGACATGATCTGAATGGAATGGATACAATGCTAGGCAGAGTCCAAGTGATGACCAGGCTTGGGTCCTTTTGTGGTGCCCTAGCTGCTAAGATCCTGCTGGGTCTTTTCTTTTCTGTCTCTCCCCTAAACAATTCCATCAGCAGCGGAGGCTTTTCTCTCACTGGCTTATTAATTCTAAGACCCATTCAGAGGACTGGGGAGTCTTCTTATTACTTATTAACACTTTATGCTTAAGAGAGTAGTATAGATAAAGGGAAGATTCTCAAGCCAGACTGCCTTGGTTCAAATCCTGGCTTTGCCACTTGTCAGCTCTGTGACCTTGAGCAAGTTACTTAGTCTCTCTGCACCTCAGTTTCCTTATCTGAAAAATGAACACAATAAAACTGTTTACCCCATAGAGTTGTTGTGAGGCACTAGGAATAGTACAAACTCAATAAATATTATCACTGTGACGCAAGTTACTTAGTCTCTCTGCACCTCAGTTTCCTTATCTGAAAAATGAACACAATAAAACTATTTACCCCATAGAGTTGTTGTGAGGCACTAGGAATAGTACAAACTCAATAAATATTATCACTGTGACGATTATTAGTCATATATTCTTCTGGCCAATCTCAGTAATTCCTAGTTTTTATCTTTTAACCAAAACATAGTTAATATTTTACACTCAACATAGCAAGAGTTTTGCTTTTCTTTTTTCATAAAGAGGTAATGATAACATTTTTAACAAAATTCCCTGAGCATAAGACAAACAGCAGATCTTTTGTTTTCTTATCAAGATAATAATAAACAGAACTTTAAAAAACCCTCCTATACAACATGGATACTATCTTAATTGACTGCACAGTATTCTGTTTTAAGGCTATGGCACACATTATTTAATAAGTGTCCCCTCCTTTTTTTCCCCTTGGACCCTAGTCTATTATTTACAATTTTTCCTCATTATTTTTTTAAGTTGAGACAATTCATATGCCGTAAAATTCACCCCTTTAAAGTACACAATTCAGTGGTTTGTACTATATTTATGAGGTTGTGCAATCATCACCACCGTCTAACTCCAGAACATTTTCATCACCCCAAAACAAAACCCCATACTCATTAGCAGTCATTGTCATTCCCCCTTTCCCTAGCCCCTCAAAACCACTAATTTACTTTCTGCTTCCTTGTATTTGCCCATTCTGGACATTTCATACAAATAGAATCATATAATACATGGTCTCTTGTGTCTGGCTTCTTTCACTTAGCATAATCTTTTTGAGTTTTATCTATGTTGTGCATGTATCAGTAGTTATTTCCTTTTTTTGGCTTAATAATATTCTATTCTATGGATATACCACATTTTGTTTATCTACTTATTAACTGATAAATATTTGAGTCACTTCCACTTTTTGGCTGTTATGGATAATGTTTCTATGAACATTGGTGTACAAGTTTTGTAGAAATACAGGTTTTCATTTCTTTTGGGTGTATAACTTGGAGTAGAGTTACTGAACCATATGATAACTCTATGCTTAACTTTTTGAAGAACTGCCAAATTGTTTTCGAAAGTGCATAATTTTATATTCCTACCTGCACTGTATGAAAGTTTCAGTTTCTTCACATTTTTGTCAATACTTGTTACTGTCTTTTTGGTTATCGCTATCCTAGTCGGTGCAAAATGGTATCTCATTGTGGTTTTGACTGCATTTCCCTAATGACTAATATTGTGGAACATTTTTTTCATGTGCTTATTGGCCATTTACATATCTCCTTTGGAGAAATGTCTATTAAAATCTTTTGCTCAGACTCTTTCTCCAACTACACCTGTCACTGTCCAATGGGCTCATGAACAAAGTGGCCATTGTGGCAGGAATGAGGGTATGCTTGGGCTCAGCAACTTCCACTCACCAAGTGAAGGACTTCCACTCACCAAGGTCAAGATGGCTACAGTGCCCAATATGCCAGCAGCAGAGACCAAACTGAGCCCCCCAGTTTGGCACCATTCTCTGGAGTGATCAGTCAACTACCTACTGATGCATTGATTACATTGGACCATGCTAACATCACAGAAGGGGAAATGCTTTGCTCTTAATGGAATAGACATTATGAATACAGAATTGCCTTCCCTGCATGCGATGCTTCTGTCAAAGTCTGTGGAGTTACAGAATGCCTTATTCACCATCATGGTGTTCCACAGAGCATTGTTTCTGATCAAGGAACTAATTTTACAGCGAATGAAGTATGACAGGGGGACCATGTTCAAGGACCATGTTCCTATCCTGAAGTAGTTGGCTGTGTAGACTGGTGGAGTAACCTTTTGAAGACCCAGCTGTGTTGCTAGCTAGATGGCAATACCTTGCAGGGATAGTACAATGTCCTCCAGGATATGGTTTATGCTCTAAATCAGTGTCCAATATATGCTACTGTTTCTTCCACAGCCAGGATTCATGGGTCCAGGAATCAAGGTAAGAAAATAGGAGTGGCTTCTCTCCTACTACCCCACTGATCCTTATCAAAATGTTTGTTTCCCATCCCTATGACTTGACATTTTACAGGACTTAGTTCCAAAGAGAAGAACCACCTAAGGGAGAGAATATTCCAATTGAGGACAACACTTTGGCCTGTGCCTGTGGAGTTCCAGCCGCCTTGTGATATTTCCTGCTTGACTACCTGTGAAAAACAGGCCTTCCCTACAGGGTTTTGACTTGCTTAGCCATTCCTCATCCCTGCATAAACAAATTCTTTGTGATAAATCTAAATCTAAATCAATCCTTAAGATTCTGTTCCTCTGGAACTGCTTCCAGTACCAAATTCAGAATTGAAACTGGGGGAACAGACCCCCTGATTTCCCCTGGCTGCACCCCTGACCCCTGTCAGAGTGGGCCTCAGCTAGGGGAAGGGGGAGATAGCAAAAAAATCTGTTTGGCCAAGCAGGATGGGCTGAATTCCTAGGAGTAGCAATACATTCCAAGTAACAAAAAGATGAGAGTTGAGTTAAACTTTTGCTTGCTGGTAGCTGTTAACTTCCCTCCCAGTACCCCTTGTTCTTGTAATATAACTATAAGTTGATGTCCAGTTTACCATCAAGTGGAAGAGATGACCCAACGATCACCAGGAGAATTTATGAATTTATTTTGCAGAAGAGAATGAAGGCTCTCAAAGAAACTGCAACCACTAGATGATGTTCTTGTAATATAACTATAAGTTGATGTCCAGTTTACCATCAAGTGGAAGAGATGACCCAAAGATCACCAGGAGAATTTATGAATTTATTTTGCAGAAGAGAATGAAGGCTCTCAAAGAAACTGCAACCACTAGATGATCCAGCCCCTAAGATCTTATCTGGAGTTGGCAAAAGCACAGATTTTCCCTTAACTTCCCTGAGACTCCCTGTCCCTTACCTCTTAGCCTTATAAAACTCCTCACCTTCTGTTTCTTTGGTAAGATGGATCAGAGAAGCTTGGGCTCTCCTGTCTTCTCACTTTGGCCAATTTGAAGAAACCTTTCTTTATCTCCAAGTCCCATTGTTTCAGTGTTTGATTTAGAGGAGCATAGGGTACTCGAACCTGGAACTTTGTGGTTCTGGTAACAATACCAGTCAGAGTTCAACCAGAGAAGCCAAAGCAATAGGATATATATGTCTATGTTAAGGGATTTATCTTAAGGAATTGGCTTGCACAATTGTGGGAGCTTGCTAAGTGAGTGCAAAGTCCCAAGGACAGGCAGGCAGGAAAAGAAAGACATGAGCAGTCTGGAACTCCATGGCACAGGCTGAAGCTTCTAGACCAAGGAGCTGATTCTTCATTAGAATTTACTGCTTGACAAACAGACTCTTGTGTAGATAAGCGGAGTATATATAAAAAAAATCAGATAACATTATTTAGAGAAATCCTGGGAAGAGGGAATATGTCAACCTGTTAAAGGAAATTCCAGGTTCCGCTTGCAAAATCTGGGTTCTTGGTGTCTCAAACAAAGAATTGGGTGAGACACACCAGAGGTGAAAAACAAAGAACAGTTTTATTTAGCAAAGCTAGAATAAAATCTGGAGAGGATGGAGCGGGATCAAACGAGACAGGGGCTCAAGAGTCCCTATGGTTACATTTCTGGCGGTTTAAGTCCTCTTAGCTGGATTTGTGTCATTTGGTCATTGGTTGAGCCCTGAATGTAGTCTCTGTCCTATTGGTTAAAGTGATTGGCACCCTAGCTGGTGGGAGCTCATTGGTCCAGCTGAATGACACCCAAGATGGGGGCAGGGCTCCCTGTCTGGAATTGTCTTTGTCTCCTGTGACAGCTTTTGTGCATGCACATGTGCATGCCTACGTTCTTGGGGAACCAGTTTTCCCACTTGCAAATAACCAGGTTTCCTCCTCCTGCTCTTGTCTCTATCTGGCTTCCTGCCTCAAACCTCTTAAACATACGGGGAATTACTTACAAATTGAATAGTCTAGATTAGAGTAGACATAAATTTTGTAAAAAGGCCTGAGAAACCATTTGTTCAATATGTCACAGTCAGCTATCCATTCTGTCTTCACACAGAGTTTGGAAAGTAAATACTGCTTAGACTCTCCTGAACTTACACTGTAAAACCTTCTTGCTTTTTCTGCTTGTTGGGCATACTTACTTCTCAGGCTAAGAAGTGGTCTCCCTGGCTTCCAAACCTAAATAAAAGCCTCATTTAAATTTCCTTACAGACTGAAGTGTTTTGCTGTGACAGTATTTCGATGCCAAGAGACAGACTCCATCAGGAAGGAGACGGAGGGCAACTGTGTTCAGTGTTGCTTAGAGGCCGACTCATACTGGAGTGTTGGCAACATGCAGGTCGATCATGACAAGAGCTATTTTGCTTTAGTGGTGGGGACAGAAATCAGGCTGGGGTAAGTTAAGTGTAAATCAGAAGTGAAGAATCAGAAAGTGTAAACAGGCAACTCTTTCAGCAAGCTTGACTATTAAGAGAAAGAGGAAAATGTGCAAGAGTGAAGACTAATGTGGATAGAAGTATAGTTTTCAATGTGGTCCTCCAAACCAGAAAGCACTTACTGAGTGTCTGGACCCTGCTAGGTGCTCTGCATACAATGATGAACAAGTCAGGCATTCCCCCAAGGCATGCGTGCTCTCTTGGACATTTAAACCAAGCTCTAGAGAACCCAGAAGGAGAGAGGGTGTCTCCACTCTGAACCTCTTGTCCTTGTTCAGTACATTACACATTGTGCAGGCAGACAAACCAGCCTGCAATCCCAGCTGTGCACCTGTTACAAGCATGTTCCTCTAAACCACAGTGTCTTCAGCTGAGAACTTAGGTCTTCTTTGCAGCTTAAATTAAATAAAGCATGTAAATATAGAACACAGTCTTGCATTTACAATAAAATGGCAGCTATTATAATTACTACTCACCAGCCTCCCACCCTTCAGAAGAGTTTCAGTTGCCACCAGTGTGTTTTATGAACTGTGTAAACTACTGTTCAAATGTTTATTATGTTAGAGGGGCTTGCAGTCCAGCAGGGAACTGACACATATACAACCAGCTCTGAGGGGAAGGGGTAAAGCAGGTATGAACAAAGTGGGAGCCACAACTCTGCCCCAGAATGTGGAGCATGGCTACTGGGAAGGCTCTTCGAGGAAGCAGAATTTTTATCTGGATCTGAATTCAAAGTCAGTGAGAATAAAGATGAGGGTAACTAATGTGACAGCCATAGTTTGGGTAGAATGAAAAGGAACAGGTTAAAAATGGGATCCGGGATAAGGGCTGGTATTGGTGAGACCTATGTGTCAGGTGCCAGGAAATATGGGATGAGGCTCCTTGAAGCCTACTGGAAAGAGGCCACTGAGGGACAAGTCCTGGAGGCAGAGAAAGGAACAGGACACAATAGACTGGGCAGTGTAGAGATCTGGACACTGAGACATCTGGGGACAGCAACAAAATAACTGGCAAGGCCTCAGCATGACCAGGATCAGAAGTAGGTGGGTGAGAGGTGTGAGACACTTGATGTGTGTTGCCACAGATACAGCATGAAAACACACGCAAAATGCCTGGCATATTGGAGACCCTGTTGTCAGTCATAAATCAGTCAGGAGACAGAAACCAGGCAGTTCTTTAAAGAGGGACGGTTTAACATAAATAATTATTAACTAATAACAGGACATTCGCTACTAAGGGGTAGAGAATACAGAAAGGAATAAACCTGGGAAAGGACCCCTCACAAGGCTGAGATTTAGATTTTGTTGGAGAGTATGTGGCTGTAGTCCATTGGATAGCAGAGAAAGTCTGCAGGGTGCCACAAGCCAAAGCTGACAGCAAGAAACCCTTCGCCGAGGTGCTGACAAAACTTGCCAGGGATGTGGTTGAACTCACTGGGACTGCGGCTGGGATTTCTGCAAACTTACTTGGAAGCTGCTCACATGGGAGCAAGGGCTAGGATGTTGCTGACCTCCTTGGAATCCCAGCGGTGCTACTGAACTCATCATGAAATTGCCCCAGCCTTGGGATACCCTGTGTGACTGTGAGATTGTCTCTGCTACACCCAAACACACAGGCCAGGCTCCACCTCCACACTGGTGTTCATTGATCACGCCTTCATGCCAAACAGCCAGTCCTTATAACACACAAAAAAATCAGTTTCAACAATTTCAACCTCTCAAGCACTTATTAGACACATATTGTGTCCTCTCTACCAGCTTCTGTATACACAGAACTCAATAACTTTGTGTTCCTGACCACAGGGGCTCTCAGCCTGGTCTCCTGAGAGCAGAGTGAAGAGGAAGTTCAGTACTTATCAGGCAGGCCGGCAGGTCTGAGATGATTGGGGTCTTTGCCACTCCGGCCCCACTCGTTGGCAGCCTGGTCAGCCAGTGAATCCTCTGCTCTGTGGCTCATGAGTCTCTGAATGTTCTCTCTGGCATCGCTGTAATTGAGGCAGGTAGGAAAGAGGTTAATCAGCAGGCAGGTGAGCAACAGCTGCACCCTCCAGGATCTCCTCTTTCCAGGGTTTCTCTGAGAGGAGCCCAGTAAGGCCAAGGAATGAGGGGCTAAAACTGACCTCGCCTGGGCACAGCCCTACTCAGCCCAGGCTGGTCAACCATATGCCAGATGAACAGCACCCAGGGAGAGAGAGGGCTGGGGATCCTTGCTTGGCCCTCAGGTTCACACATGTTCACCAGCCATACTCAGGCTCTGCCAAGAGCCCAGGCTCTGCACTGGCTGTGGATGAAGAAGGTGGACAGGATGGATATAGAGATGAGGGGTCACAGCCCTAAAGGGACCTGCTCTGGGGCTTATCACCTCTTGATCCCCCAAAGCAGTCAAGCTCTGCTCACCCATCCCTGATATCCCCAGGAGCTCGAGTTACCTCATCACTTCAGCAGCGCAGGCACCCCCAGGTCCCCTCTGGGCAGCATCATAGTTCCCCCCAGCATGGAAGTATTTGTCTGAATTTATGTAATTGGCTTCTCTCATGTCAGAGTAGGCTCTCCACATGTCCTCAGCTCCTGGTAAGAAAAGGAAAAGGTAAAAATGAGATCAGCCGAACACAGAGACTCTGACAACACCTTAGAGAGGAACCAAAGAATGAAAAATCTTCCAGTGGGGCCGGCCCGGTGGTGCACTGCTACAGTGCGCCGCTTGGGAAGCGCGGCAGCACTCCCACCGAGGGTTTGGATCCCACATACAGACTGGTTCCCGCTCACTGGCTGAGCGAGGTGCGGGAGCAATGCTGAGGGTTGCGATCCCGTTGCCGGTCCCGGTCCAGTATGGGCGCGACACTGAGGGTTGCGATCCGTTGCCGGTCACAAAAAAAAAGAAAAATCTTCCAGTGACTTTAAGATTTCAGCCTGTGATCACAGCAGCCTTGGGTACCATGGGGTGAGAAGAACACTCCTTAATCCTAGTTGGCTTCTATAGGTTACTGGAATGACAGTCATTTAGATGGGGCACTTCTCTGTTGTATCTGGTTGTCTGCCCACGTGATGCTATGAGCTACATCTTACTTAGGGCTCTATGGGATGCATCCAAGCAGAGAAGGGAGATATCATTAGAAAATAGGATTTCTCATTTTCAGCACTATTGACATACTAGGCCAGATAATGCTTTGCTTCTCAGGGCTGTCCTGGGAACTGTAGTATGTTTACCAGTGTCCCTAGTCTCTACCCACTGGATGCTGGCAGCATATTCCCCCAGTGCAACAACCAAGAACATCTCCAGGCATTGCCAAATGTCCCCTGGACCACCTCATTGCCCTGGTCAAGAACCACTGCTATAGAATGAAACTACATGTGGTAAGATCCAGGACTTTACATGAGTGAGGTGGTGACATGGAAGACAGATTCTGAGAAAGGCTGCAGACAAATGGTGTTTCTGCTTTGACGCCTGAGAAAAAATGATTCCTGCCAGCTGAATGCACATAATTGTGACTTGAGAGCCTCTGATCATTAGAGGCATAGGTGTCCCTAAAATCTTGTTAAATAGGCTGTACTGATGCTGAGAGTTGTTGAGGAAGTGCTAGAGCCTCATTCGTGGCTGCATTTCTGATCATTTGGGGAGATACTGAAAGTCCCCATGACCAGGCCACCCACCAGGCCAATTTTCCTCTATTATCTGTTAGGGTGGTTTCAGGCATGAGTGAGACTGATAACCTCAGAGGTTGAAAAGTGGTGAGCAGACACATCGACCTGGAAGAGCTACGTCCTCATGCACAGCTGGGCTCATGCTCTGCTCTGCCTCCTGCTGCTCTAAGCCTCAGTTTTCTCACCTCAGTGTAGGGGAGGACGCCTGCCTCAGAGTTATTCTGAAAGTAAATGGGAAAAGACTAAGTTCCTTGTGAGGACTTCATGTATGCTACTTCCCATTTCCTGTCAAGAAGGCTGGAAAAGGGTGGGAAACAGACTAAACCAGGAGCTAAAGTCCTCTTTATATTATCCCAGCAGGAAACGGAAGGAAGGAACAAGGAAGAGATAAGTGTGAACGGAGAGCTTTAATAGCGCTTTTGTGTGGTTTGTTCTGAAGGACGTTTCACACCAATTTCAAGCCTTACTGCTTGTCTTCTACTCAAAACAGATACCTTAGCTTCCTGGGAATGACGATTGTTCTTTCACTGAGTAACTGATGGATGTAAATCCTAATCCGTTTCTAATCCGTTTGCCAGCTCTCAAAACACCTGGCACATTCTGCCACATTGGGCAGCACAACAGTGGCTCAGACCTTAAAAAAATGCACAAAATATTCTGTTGTGTGTTGTTACTGGATCCTGCCCCTCCGCCCTCCCCGCTCCCCTTTATTGCTCAGGAGTCTGCGTTTTTTGATTAACATGGCAGGAGTTTCTGGAATATTTGATAAATACCCTGAGAAACTCTGGTCTGAGGAGAAAGGAGATATTCCTAGCAACTCTAAAGGGCCACCTCAGTGGGCAATCCAGCACACCCTCGGTTCAATTAGTCCTGTAGTAACAGACACTAACATCCCTGTATGTTTCAAACAGCCTTCTGAAAGCATAATTTTGTCATTTTACCAGAAACAGACTGGTGTTTCTCTTCGGAAATCCTGTACACCTACCCCAGACATGTGTTGAGTCAGCCTCGCAGGACCTTACATCCCAGGGCTGCGTGCTCTTCCAGGGACCCACCAGGGGGCAGCACAGCACCACAGGCGGACCCAGAACTATTGGTCTGACCTCAGAACACTAAGTGCTACTGACCTAGGGTCCGGGGACACCAGCAAGCGCCAGGGACTCCCTGGCCATTCTGAGAAATACTGATGGGAAAGCCACGCTCCTGCTCTGCCTCACTGTGGCTTCTCTAGTGATCACCCACATCCACTGGGCACATGGACTATACTCAGAGTCCTGGTGGCCCATGGGTGCCGTCCTCTCTCCATCAGTCTTACCTCGAGTAGCCTCACCAAGGAATGAAAATCTGCCCTGGATACTGACTCCCAGGACCAAGGAGCAGAAAATCAGGCCTGTGAGAAGCTTCGTCCTGCTGAAATGAAAGCAGAAGGTCAGAGAGACACAGACAAGACTGGCACTTCCCCTTGGGATTCAGACATTAAAGAGAGCCTGGTTGTTATTTCCCTTGGTTCTTATCAGAATCTCAGTGGTTCATCCAGGAAACCTGGCAGTGTGACCTCACTCAGAGCCACAAGCCCTCAATTCTGCTCCCACCAGCCCTGAACCCCAGACTGTATAAGGCAGTACCAAGGTGGCAACAATGAGGAAGAGGGGGCTTCACTCCCTAAAGTAGCCTGAAATGCACCAGCGACCCTCTGCCATGTATTCTCTCTGTCCAGAATAGACCTCACATGGATTAATACAAAACAGGATGATTATTTTTGAAAGGATATTACTATCTTTCTGGGAAAGAGAAAACAAGTAAGTTTAAAAAAAAAAATCACTCCTTGGAGTAGTTCCTCACCTGATTTCTGGTGGAGCAGAGCTGCTGGTCCCTGCCTGCCAGGGAGAGCGGCTGGTATTTATACTGAGCCTTCCCTACTGGCATCTTGGGGGGGGCAGAAAAGCCAGACTTGGTGCCTGGGGAAAGTCTCTGCAGGTCATGTCTCTAGAAAACTGCAGAAGAAAACCTCCCGGAAACCACCACTTTCTTCACCCACAGGTCACTTCCCCACTGTGCAACCTGAGGAAACAGGGTAGGTTTGCTCTGCACTGGTAGCCATCAGTCAGGAGCTCGGCTCAGCTCATCAGGGTTTGGGGAGCTGAGGCTGGGAGAGGAAGGCTGGGAGCCATGATGGCGGGGCCAGGGCTGCTGGGAGGTATGGATGGAGGACAGCTCTTCAGGCCAGGACCTTGCTTCACAGGTCATTTCCTCAGGAGGGGCCCTGCTGGGCCAGACGGTGGATGTGTCAGGGAGGAAGCCCCTTTGAGTTCATGTCTAAAGTCTCTCAGCTTCAAAACTGACAGGCTAGCCCTGTCCATCACTCTGTAGGGATATACTAAGCTCTAATTTGAACAGTGTCGTTCAAGCCTCTCTGTTCTGGAGCTCACTTACTGACACCCCTCACCCCTCACTGCATCCCACCACCTTAAACCACTGGGAGTGGTTACATGTTAAAACCGGTCTACACACAAACTCACTCACATTCTAGGCACAGTGGTTGACATCCCCAGGGAGAAAGAGACCACAGCAAGAAGCTCAATTACTTTAATGGTGTATAGAGAATAATAACAGAGCATGATCAAGTAAGGTTTATTTCAGGGATTCAAGAATAGTTTAACATCAGTAAAATATGCCTTTGTACTTACTGTTTCAGTAACTGAAGGAAAGGGTTGCACATCTATTTTGATAAATGCAGAAAGTTCATTTTGTTATGGTCAGCATCTATCGATAAAGAAAAATGCATAACAAAATAAGAGGAGAATTTTTGACTTAAAGGCTACAGAATCAGTTCTCACACTGTGTTCCAGGGAATCCTAAAAAATCTGTCAAGTCATTTTCAGGGGATCTGTGAAGTCAG
>NW_007731277.1:33269-34601 GCF_000696425.1 Galeopterus variegatus | reverse complement strand
ATTTTTGACTTAAAGGCTACAGAATCAGTTCTCACACTGTGTTCCAGGGAATCCTAAAAAAATCTGTCAAGTCATTTTCAGGGGATCTGTGAGGTCAGAAATTTTTTTATAATAATACTAAAACTGTTCTTTTTTTTGGTGGCTGGCTCATATAGGGATTGGAACCACTGACCTTGGTGTTGTAACACCACGCTCTAACCAACTGAGCTAACCGGCCAGTCCTCTGCTTTCCTTTTTAATTCTCATTTCCTTATGAGTGTACAGGGTAGGAAAAGTTCACTGATATGAAAAATATATATAATTTAAAAAATGTATATATATTTTTTGTCTGCTTGGCAGTACAGGAATTGGACCCTTGACCTTGGTGTTATTAGCACCACACTCTAACCAACTGAGCTAACCAGTCAGCCCTGATATGATTTTGGATTTCCACATTGCAATCGNTCTAACCAACTGAGCTAACCAGTCAGCCCTGATATGATTTTGGATTTCCACATTGCAATCGAACTTTAAGAAAGTACCACTTGTTGAGTTTTGATGTACTATCAAAGAATTGCCATAATTTTCTTAAAATACTCTCCACTTTTCCAATTATGTATTTGTGTGAGGATGAATTTTCTTCATGTATGTCAACCTAAGTAACGTATTGCAACAGATTGAATGCAGAATCAGTCATGAGAATCCAGCTATCTTCTATTAATTGCAGCATTACAAATTTTTTAAAAAATGTAAAACCATAGTACTCTTCCTATTAATTTTCTATTTTTTATTTATTTATTTATTTATTTATTTTTCCTTTTGTCTTTTTTCGTGGCCAGTAACGGGATCGCAACCCTTGGTGTCACGCCCGTACTGCGACCGGCAATGGGATCGCAACCCTTGGTGTCGCGCCCGCACCACGCTCAACCAGTGAGCGGACCGGTCTCTATATGGGATCTGAACCCTCGGTGGGAGCGCCGCCGCGCTCCCAAGCGCTGCACTCTACCAAGTGCGCCACCGGGCCGGCCCCTAATTTTTTATTTTGAAAAAATAGTTATTTTCATAAAAATATTTATTATGTTAATATGTAATGGATTTATTATTGCATTTAAAAGAATTGATAAATGACTAAATTTTTTTCTTTCTAATATGGTAAATATTGATAGTCTTCATAAATAAAACTTCTTTGGGGTCCCCAATAATTTTTAAATGTGTAGTGGGATTTTGAGACCAAAAAAATTTAAGAATGATTGTTCTACAGCTAACATCATGTGTAATGAAGCAACTTCATGTGCATACTCAAGAAGATGAAAAATGGTACAAGGATGTTTTCTTCTCACTGCTGCTGTTTCA
>NW_007731277.1:32118-32883 GCF_000696425.1 Galeopterus variegatus | reverse complement strand
TGCATACTCAAGAAGATGAAAAATGGTACAAGGATGTTTTCTTCTCACTGCTGCTGTTTCACATACTCCTGGAGGGCCCAGCCAATGCTAAAGACGAAAAACATGTCAGAGGTAAGAAATGGAAGAGAAGGACTTCCAGTCAAGATGGCAGAATAGACGGTCCCCAGAGTCACTCTCTCCCACAAATCAACTGATTTACAACTATAAAAATGTAACATCAGCCAAGCTGGGGCTGCTGGAGCTCAGGGGAAGAGGAGGAGAGACCTACGGAGTTCATGAAGGTGGGAGAAACCATGCTGAGAGAAAGAAAAAACTGCTCTGAGCGTTTCAGGCTGCAGCTGCTTTAATGCTGGAGCTGCTGAGCACATGGAGCAGGAGCCAGCAGAAGCTGTAGCTGTGTCCTTCAGATGGAGTTACTTGGAGATGACAGGGGAGAAGAGGACTTTGGTGGCTGCCAGGACAGCAAGACCACTAATAGGGTGCACATGGACCCACGCAGGAGTGAGGAGCCAGAACAACTGAAAAAAGGGAGCTGCTCAGAGGCCAGTGAGTCATCGCAAGGGACTGGCACAGGGCCTGTCCCATGGGAAGTGTTTGGAGCACAGGCAGTTGGGGAGATGGGCCCACCAGGAGAATGCTGGGACACAGCAAGGACAGCTGATCTGACCCCCAATCAGCACAGGGCCACTGAGAGGAGACTGGTCGGTAATGCAGAATTGCATGGGGTGCAGTTTGATGAAAAGACTCAGGCCCAGATCAGAGTTT
>NW_007731277.1:26271-32027 GCF_000696425.1 Galeopterus variegatus | reverse complement strand
CAAAAAGCCTTCCCTAGGGAAATAGCAGCAAAGCAGCAATTTAAACAACCACACAGCTCACGTACTGATTCCCACAAGACGTTCCCCCATGTTAGAAGTTAGCAAAGGACAAAAAATTAGTTCTGGCCCAGCACACCACCAGTACCTTGGGGCCTGCCAGGGGACATGAGGCATGAAACTGGGGAGAGGACCCCCACCCACAACCACTCACACCACCAGTGCCTTGGGGCCTACCCAGGAACCCGAGGCTTGGAGCTGAGGATCAGACCCCACTTCCACATCCAGGCACACTGCCAGCACCTCAGGGCCTGCCCAGGAACCTGAGGCTTGTAGCTGGGGACATGACCCCCCTCCCATAACCAGGCACACTGCGCCAGCACCTTGGGGCCTGCCCTGGGATTTGAGGCACGGAGAAGAGGACTGGAGCCCCCTCCAACAACCAGAAACACTATGTCAGTGCCTCAGGGCCCACCCAGGGACCTGAGGCTTGGAGCCCGGGACTGAACCGCCCTCCTACAACCAGGCACACCACGCCAGTGTCCCGGGGCCCACACAGGGACCTGAGGCATGGAGAAGGGGACTGGACCCCTCTCCCACAACCAGGCACACTGCACCAGTGCCTTGGGGCCCATCTGGGAACCTGAGGCATGGATCTGGGGACCAGACCCCCCTTTCACAACCAGACATACTGTGCCAGTGCCTTGGGGCTGGCCTGGGGACCTGAGGCATGGAGAAGGGGACCAGACCTCTCTCCCAGAACCAGGCACACTGCCAGTGCCCAGGGCCTGCCAGGGGGCCTGAGGTATGGATCTGGGAACCAGACATTCCCCACAACCAGGCACACCACCAGCACAAAGGAGCATGTCAAAAACATCACCTCCATGTGGGTGGTCTACCACAACCACCACAATAACCATGGCTGCTGCAAAAGTGGCTAGATGCCACAACTACCACGCAGATGGTCCACCAGCCACTGGCATGCATTGACACAAGGGGAGTCACCAGAAGAGATAAAGAAAAGAAGAGGATGTCTCTCTCCACAAATCCCATTTCAGAGTGACAGAAGAAGCATCTGCTCTATGATAATATTGGGGGGCCTGATCACACCTCTCAGCATTGGACAGATCATTTGGGCAACAAATGAACAGAGTAACCATTATTCTTTCAGAAGGAGAGAAGAAATCTAGGGTTATTAGAGGGGGCAGGGGGAGTGAAAGAGGGATGGAGAGAGATTGGATAAGGGCCATAAAGAATAATTACAAGGGGGTAACATTATATATGCTAGTAATATTGATTTGATCAACATATCTCAATGTTGAATCCCCAAAATATGTATAATCAATTTTGGTTCAATAAAAATTAAAAATATATATATATATCTTGTAGAAGACCTAGAACTTGAATTTATAGAATAACCATAAAAATATAATATGTTAACATTCTTCTTGTCCCCCTTATTTCCCACTTCCTTCAAAAATATGGACGAAAACCTGGGTATTAAAGATGATAATTTCTGATTAAAAAAAAAAAAAGAAATGGAAGAGAAGAAACTCAACTATCATTATTTCAAGATGATACAACCTTTTACATAGAAAACCCATCAGAATCAAATGGCAAACTCTTAGAACTATTAGAGAGTTCAGTAAGACTGCCATATTCACAGCAACATTCTAAAAACCAGCAGGATTTCTCTGCAACAAGTTTTAACAGTTAAAAAATGCAACACAAAATAGTACCAAAAATATTAACTATCTATGAAATAACTTTAAAAATATATAAACTTCTACATAGAACATTTTAAAGTCTGTTAAGGGATTAAAAAAATGGTAATATATCATGTTTTTTGGAGAGGATGTTTCAGCTTAATAAAGATATCAATTTTCCTAAAATTAATTGATAAAGTCAATGCAATGTTTTAAAACTTTTTTTATTTTTGTAGAATGTAACTTTATTTTTTATTCATTTTTAATTGATATAATAATTGTACATATTTATATGGTACAGTGTGATGTTTCAATACATGTATTCAATGTATAATAGTTAATTAGAGTAATTAACATATTCATCACCTCAGACATTTATTATTTCTTAGTGATGACGGCATTTAAAATCCTCACGTTTTGTTATTTTAAAATATACAATACATTATTTTTTTTTTTTTTCCTTTTTGTCTTTTTTACTGACCGGTAACGGGATCACAACCCTCGGTGTCGCACCGGTACCGGGGACCGGCAACGGGATCGCAACCCTCGGTGTTGCACCCGCACCACGCTCAGCCAGTGAGCGGGAACCAGTCTCCACATGGGATCCGAACCCTTGGCGGGAGTGCCGCCGCACTCCCAAGTGGCGCACTCTCCAGTGCGCCACCGGGCCGGCCCTACAATACATTATTGTTAACCGTAGTCACCCTACTGTTTAATAGACCACCAGAACTTATTCCTCCTAGCTAACTGTTGAATTCATTATTTATAGCTGAATAGTATTCCATTGTGTAAATATGCCACTTTTCAAAATCCATTATTTGTTTACCTGGGTAGGAAATGTTAAATTATTAACTTTTTTTTCAGGGTTTCAGCCCTTCTTCCTTCCTGCTAGGACGTGCTGTGTCATTTACTGAAAGAAAACAATATAAAACAAAACAAAACAGGGCAAATGCATTTCTTAATAAGTGCAATTTGTTAAAATCCTGATAGAATATATGGGTCCAGAAGAAGTCAAAATAATGAAAGAGGATCACTGTAGAAAAAAATTTTAGGTCTGGCACTTGGGAGACCATTGAGAGGAGGCAATGGGAGAAACCATATTCCGCAGGGAAGGAACTACTCCCACCACCCCTTCCCTCTTACCTGCTTAATCCCACCAGAAACTCCCAAGGTGCATGGAATAAAAGGTTTCACGCTCAATAGCTGCACTCTCTCCAAATACAAAAAAACAGTTATGATTCAATTGAACACAGAAGCTTGTGTGCAGTTACAGAGAACTGAGACATCACATAAAAAGTTAGATTAAAGATGATTCTGTTGTTTTGTTTTGTGTGTGTTTTGTTTTTTTACTGAGGGTTTGATTCCTTCTTGGTCAACTGATCAATTATTAAATATTAAAATCATCAGTTTACTTGGAGAAACTCTATTTGGCCACATACTGCTTCATAATGTCTATTTATTTTAAAATTTCTTAATATATGGTCCAACAATTCCACTTCTGGGAATATAAACAAAATAATTGAAAGGAGTCAAAAAGATACTTGTATATCAATGTTCATGGTAGCATTATTCTTAATAGCCAAAAGGTGGAAGTGACCCATATGTTGTATAACACATATATTATATATTATATATATTGCATGCTCATACAATGGAATATTATTTACCCCTGAAAAGGAAGGAAATTCGGTCACATGCTACAATATCAGTGAACCTTAAAGACAATATGCTAAGTGAAATAAGCCAGACACAAGAGGACAAATACTGTATGAGCCCATTTATATGAAGAACCTGAAACAGTCAAATTTGCAGAGACAAAAAGTAGAATGGCAAACAAACAAACAAACAAACAAAAAAACACAAAAAGAAAAAAGAATCAGAAAAAAGAAGTAGAATGGTGATTGCCAGTGGCTAGGGGATTTATGGTTTAATGGGTACAGTTTTGATTTTGCATAATGTAAAGTGTTCTGGAGACGGATGGTGGTGGTGGTTTCACAACAGTGTGAATGTATTTAACTGTAGACTTAAAGCGATTAAAAATTTTATGTTATGTATATTTTACTGAAATTTTAAAAATCCTATTTTTGAGCCGCTAAGTGGCTCCTTTTTTTCAGTTGTTGTGGCTCCTCGGTCCTGTGTGGGTCCATGGGAGCCCTGTTGGTGGTGCTGCTGGCCTGGGGGCCACCAGGGCCCTCTTCTCCCCTGCTGTCTCTGGACTACTTTGTCTGAGGGGCACAGCTGTGGTTTTTTGCCAGCTTCTGCTCTGTGTGCTCAGCAGCTCCAGCCTTGGGGTGGCCACAGCTTGAAGTGGTCAGAGCGGTTTTTTTTCTCTCATCGTGGTTTATCCCACCTTCATGCACTCCGGGGGTCTCTCCTCCTCTCCCCCTGGGCTCTGGCAGCCCCAGCTTGGCTGTCATTGCTTTTTGATAGTTGTAGATTGGTTGATTTGTGTGTGTGTGGGGGTGGTGGTGGGGGGGTTGATGCTGGGGACTGTCTATTCCACCATCTTGACCGCTGCCTCTTCTAAAGCTCCATTCTACCACTCTGGGAACCCCCTTTCTGGAAGCCTAAAATGTTCAGTTTTCAACCCAGGCTGTGCCCACAATCTTTGAAAAATTTTTTTCTAGCTCCTTCTGTGTTCAACTGGCATTCTCCCCACATTTTCTAATGCACACAACTCTGCTTTATAATTCACTGCTTCTGAAGGCTTTTATCTTGTGCATTGAAGTTTCAGCTATCTTCCAATGACAGGTTGCTGTAGGTCTCCAGCATCACATTCCTGTGTAAAGTCCTCTGACCATCATTGAGGTCCTGCTACTCTTCCCAGGGGAAGCCCAGAGCAACATCCTCAAAAGAAACCAACCCCCAAGATTTATTTATTTTTTGTTGCTCTTGGAAATGTACAGAGCATACTGGCAGGATAATGCACCTCCCAGACTCATGCTGTCTTCAAACACCCCCAGGCCAGACCTGTCACCATCTTGGTCTTGATCCCCAATGGCAGAGTTTCTAGAAGCAGCTTTTGTTCACCTTCAAGGACACAGAATCCAACAACAGAATCTCAGGAGCAGTGTGGAGGCTGCTTCAATGTCTGGAAGATGACAGGAGTCCAAACTGATTTTTTACAAAGGCACCAAGAACATTCATTGGGGAAAGGACAGTCTCTTCAATAAATGGTGCTGGGAAAACTGGATATCCATATCAGAAGAATGAAACTAAACCCCTATTGCTCACCATATACAAAAATCAAATGGATTAAAGATTTTATTTTTTAAAAAATTATTTTAACTTTAATAATCTGAGTTAGTAACAAACAAAGATACAAAATTACCTTTAACATTTTCATACATTGTATTATGAACCAATTGAAAACTCTGGGCTACAAATGCAGGTTTCTTTGTATCCTTAACTTCAATTATTGTCACTTATAAATAAAGGTGATTTGCAAAAACAAAAACCAAAACAAACAAAAAAAAAATAAAAAATAAATTAAAAATCCTATTTTCTCTAAGGAAAATGGACATAATCTCAGTCACAAACAGGTCTCTGAATATATATATTTTTTACACATAAATGGTAGCACATGATACATATATAAGAGAATTCTTCAGGAGGCTTACTTTAAAAATATTTTCTGAGCCAGCCTACTTTTTCTCCATTCCTATTGTTATTATTCAATCCACTGCTGAAGAGTACAGGGATTTTACTTTGTAGACTGCCAGTCAATTTGGGTTTGTTTCTTGCTTCTGCATAAGTTTCAGGATACTTATTTTTTGTAATACTACAGAAGAGATATTGTATCCTTCTTTGTGTATCATATCAGGGGCATCTCACATTGGTTTGGGCCATTACTGTCGAAATGAATTTCAGCCACTCGGTTAAGGTAGAGTCGAGGTTTCCCAACTGCAAAATTACCAATTTTCTTTTTTCTTTTGTCTTTTTTCGTGTCCGGCAACGGACCGCAACCCTCAGTATCGCGCCCGTACCGGACCGGGACCGGCAACGGGATCGCAACCCTTGGTGCTGCTCCCGTGCCTCGCCCAGCCAGTGAGC
>NW_007731277.1:0-25372 GCF_000696425.1 Galeopterus variegatus | reverse complement strand
GGCGGTGGGTGGGGGTGGTCCGAGCCCGTGGCGGGAGCGCCACCGCGCTTCCCAAGCGGCGCACCGTAGCAGTGCACCACCGGGCCGGCCCCAGGAGGTTCTTTGACATGATATATATCTTTCTTCTTCGTCATCAGACTTTTACTGTAAGGTTTTAACATCAATTGATGATTTTTGCCTGAACAATCATTACTGTAATGCCTAAAAAATTATTATGACTGAGTTTATTTTCATTGTCTCAAGGTCTGCTGAACTCTGCAGCCAGGCTGCGTCAGTGGGGCTCTGTGGTGCCTCTTCTCCCAGTCTCTGCCTCCCCAAGTCCTGTTTACTATGTCCAGAAAACTTAACTTGCAGTCTCAACAGAAGGGCAGATTCTCAGGAAGACTGTGAAAGATTTGGGGCCCAGGTTGATGGTATCACATACACTGATCTTGTCTCTGGATCCACCATGTTCTGGCTCCAGAGAAATAAGAGAGTTGCTAGTGCGGTTGGTNTGCGAGATGAGCCTTCCCATCAAGTTAAGATTCGTGCTTTTAGGCCGGTCTTACAGTTACAGTTTGCTGCTTGACAATTATTTAATCCCCTTATACTGGGGAATTCTAATATTGAGTTCAGTACTGAGACAAGGATCACAAATTATTCTTCTCACAATAGCCAATTTGATTTTCAAATTTTTTTAGAGTTTTAGCATACAATATAAACTTACTCTTCCTGTGTTCTAAGAAACTTTGTCACTCAGTTTCAAATTACACTTAATTCTGACTGTCATATACATGTCAGAGGAGAGCTGTTTATATTGCATAGCATTATTTACACATGCAGAAGAAAGAAGTGAAAGAAGAAAGAAAATATTCATGACCGTAAAACCTCAGTGATTTATTTTTTCTCCTATAACATTGGCAGAGGAGAAAAATTCATTACGTGGCTATCATTTACCTTGATCTTTCCAGGTCTCTGGTGGTTAAAGATGTGGTATTCGGGTAATCTGTATCTGCTCCTGCTCTGAGTGGTTAGTTTGCCATTGGGAGTTTGGGAGTTTATTATAACCTTATTCTCTGTGTGTGTGTGTTTCTGTGTGTGCTCTTCCTGCAAAGAAATAGCCTTTTTGAAATGTTGCAAACAGTACAGATCATCATGGATCTTTTATTTCTATTACACAATTCCTCCATTTTTCTAAGACACAGTGCTTGAAGCACTATATCAGAACATCTTACACTGGTCCTCTTCCACAAGATTTTAGGTTCATGTAAAAGCAATATATTAATTATCAGTTACTATGTAACAAATTACCTAAAAAAATTATAGGCTTAAAACCACACACATTTATTGTCATACAACGTTTCTGAGAGTCAGAAATCTGAAAGCAACTTAGCTGGGTCTCTCATGAGGTTACAGACCTCCTGGGGTAGGTTGAGACTGCATTCATCTGAAGGTTTGACTGAGGTTGAAACATCTGCTTCCAAGTTCACTCACATGGCTCTTGGCAGAAGACCTCAGTTACTCAGTATGTGGTCCTGCTATGGTTTGAATGTTTGTCTCCTCCAAAGCTCATGTTGGAACGTAATTTCCAATATGGTATTGGAAAGATGGGGACTTTAAGAAGTGATTGGATCATGAGAACTCTGTCCACATGAATGGGTTTATCAGGTTTAATGGTTTAGTGGTTTAATGGGTTATCAGGGAGTAGACTGGTGACTTTAGAGGGAGTACACATGAACAAGTTCTGGACATGATCTCTCCTGGTGTTCGTAATGCAATTGCCTGTGTCACCATAGGACTCTGTAGAGAGTTCCCATCAAGAAAAAGGCCCTCACCAGATGTGATCCCTGGAGCTTGCATTTCCTGTTCTCCAAAACTGTAATAAATAATATATTTTTTAAATCAATTATCCAGTTTCAGGTATTCTATTATTAGTGACAGAAAATGGACTGACACAGGTCCTCTCCATGGGTGCTTACAACGTGGCAGTTGGCTTCCTTCAAAGTGAGTGATTGAACAGAAAAGAAGAGGCCAGGACAGAAGCCACGTGTCTTTTATGTTTTAGTTTCAGAGTCCCATACTTCCACTTCTGCATTATTTTATTTGTTAGAAATCAGTCATTAAGTCTTGCCCATATGCAAGGAAAACTCCTCCCTTCAAAGGGGGAGTTTTAAAGAAATTTTGGACATATGGAAAGCCACAACAAATTATTTCTTATTTATTGTTGCATTCTCACAGGAAAGCTAATACTCTTTCTGTAGTAATTTAATATTTCTTGATATGAGTCCACTTTCATTAGTTTCATCCAATGAATTCCCAAGGCTGTACCCACATAATAAATATCATTAGGCAGTTAATACCTTCAGATAAAAAATAATTTAAAATTTTCCATTTTTATATTAGTCTTTTGATATGATAAGTAGAATGAAGTCAAATTTGGATCTAATAATTATCAGAAACTTTGAATTCCACAGAGTCAACACAAATACTTACCAAAGCCCAGGAATTTTTTTGATCATTTCTTCTCTATTCAGAACAAGACTGTTTACCTGTCTGTAATAATTTCCAGAATATAATCATTTCAGTTGGAAGCACACAATGGGCAATAATAAAGTCACTGTAAACACATGGAGAAAATTTAACTTTATATTAATTAAAAAAATAATACTGTAGGTGGTAATTTTACCAAGATTTCTACATTCTGAAAGCACAAACCTATGTACACGCCTTCTAAATGTGTATTTTTAATACTTAGAGACACAATGTAGATTTTCGAGGTCAAGGGTCCTAAAAACACATGTCCAGTTTTTGGAACAAAAGACATCCGGGGATATGTACCATTTATTAGTGGAATTTCATGTAGATGAAGCTTTTCTTGTGGGAATGCCACTGAAATTAAGCTTTGAAGGTGAAATTGTCAATAACAGCTTTTGTATCAGAGTCTCTGTATTAACAAAGATATCAGGGTACGTTTTCATGACAAAATATACATTGGGGCAATAGAATTTAACCCATTTTATATCCATAAAAACTTTATGGATCAGATTTTTATGTGTATACTGAAAGGTCTGTTGAACAATTTCATGATGCTATTTGTTTTTTAATTACATCTTTGGTGACATTCTTTCTGACTAGCATAAACAGGCAAATTGCATGATATTGTGCTAGCTTGGTTTCATTTTCTCAGGTTTTTCTGATGTTACATCTATCTGACTTTTTACATGGCTGGAATCAGATTAGAAACACCAAAAATGGTGTTTTTGTTTGTTTGTTTGTTTTACTTTTATTTTCTTCATTTATAAGAAATATGTACTGCTGAAGATACATGTTTTTCTCATTGTTTTTCCAAGTTAGTATAGTGCCATTTACATGTTTTTTTGCAATAAACAGACTACTGATAGAAGCATTTATTGTAAAAATTTTTGTTTCTTTGATTTCCTTAAGGGCTGAAGTTTCTTCTTTCACTGAAATTTTGTTCTGAAAGTTAAAAACAAATTATTTTTCTACCATAATTGGAGGAAAAGAGTACTAAGTTTGGACATCAGAGACAAGAAAAGTAAATAGTTCGTTTCTAAGCAGATGGTACCAATTAAGAAAGACAGTTTTATGAAATGTGGAGAGCATATATAATTACTGCTTTTTTATGTGTGCCATGTTTTAGACTTTCTAAAATGTCTTTAGAAGTTTGATATATTGTATTGGAGAAGGTATATCCAGCTCCAAGTCACTGAGATTTGCTACTAGTAAATTATTTTTTTTTTCCTTTTTCTGTTTCTCTCAGTCCTTTGTCATTATAGGTAGAATGAGGTTACATTTGGATCTGAAAATAATGATATACCTTGATTTGTATAGTTGGCACAGATGACATTGAAAAATAAGTATATGACCAGAAGAATTGTTTAGATGGCATCAGCTCTTTTTTATTTAAAACAAGAATGTTCTTACATAAGTAGAAAAAACAATATATAGTTAATGACATAGTACACACTAATATCACCCACAGCAACAGAAAACCAAATGCTAATAAATCACCATATTTCTCTAAATGAGGACATAATATTAATTTTTGTGGGGAATAATCTATTCTTTTCACCTTTCTATTTTATTTCACATAGTAAAAAGTCGAGCCTATTTTTCCAAAGTCTGGGACAATGTTTGGTTCACTTTTACTGGTGAAAAGGATAACTTCAAACATCTTGCACATCAGTAGCGCTCTTTTCAACTTCCTCACGTTAGTGATTCTGAAGTTGTAACCTGATCTAAGCTCATCTGGCAGGATCCCCTCTTTCTCTGATCAAGTAGTGGAATCTGAAAACTGAGTCATAGCCCCAAATCCTGACCAACATGCTTTTCTTCTTAGATGTTCTCTTTTGATGTCTGTAGAGATATAAGAAGAGTGAGAATGTGATGATTGCTCTATTGTCTCTCTATTCTCTTTTTGCACAGGACACCAGAATGACTCCAGTGTTGGAGCTAGGGCAGGCAGCTTAGCTCAGCTTGACAACAGGCATCGGGGGTAACCATGTCTCTTATATTTTGTTGGAGCTGACTGACATGCTTTAGATCAAATTTTGTAATTATAGGTTAATATCTCACACTGTGGGTTCAAGGAAGAAA
This sequence comes from Galeopterus variegatus, assembly GCF_000696425.1. Taxonomy (NCBI): domain Eukaryota; kingdom Metazoa; phylum Chordata; class Mammalia; order Dermoptera; family Cynocephalidae; genus Galeopterus; species Galeopterus variegatus. Next base: position 20,776 of record NW_007731277.1, on the reverse strand, counting down.
TTGATGAAAATATAAAATTTAACACTACCATGTTGGAAAATTCTCAGGAATCTGAACGTGGAAAGAGTCTAGCATCTGAGGATAAAAGTATTATGAAGACTTAGGGTCTCTAAGTTTTATGTTAGGACTCATAAAATTTTGTAAGTCATTAATACGTTATGTTTTTAACTTTCGAATTATTGGTGTTATTCATTTTTAGTAAACCCAAATATTTTCCTTTAGTAGGCAGCCCCTAACTCTGTTCTTTATCATGTTTTGAGCTTCATACAGAAACAAAGAATACACACTGGAAAAACTTGGAGATGCATGTAGGTTGGCCACCGGCTCCCTTGCATTGTCCCCACAATGTACTTTCAAATTGGTTCCATTTTTTTCAATTGCTAAGCTCAGCTACAGCTATAGATGTCATAGTACAGACCATGACCTAATCCACTACCAGGCAATGTAATCTACAATGGATGAAGAGCACTGAGGACCTTACCATGTAGAAAACATGTCATCTTCTTGGCTGGGGTAGAAAGCACAAAGGAATTGTTTAAAATTTAAGGCTTCTTCTTGGTATACTCAGATCATCAAATTTTTACTAGAGGCTGTGGGAAAACTACAGCAACAGGGGTAAAAATACATCTAAAACTTATATACGAGTAGAAACCTATTAATGAAAATTTAGAAGAAGAATATAAGAAATTTATAAAATACGGGTATTAGTCTTGTAGCTAACAAGTGGAACAGTGGAGAGGAAATACAAATTATTCTGCAAATGCATAACCTATTCGACAACTAGTTTGGGCCCTGCAAAAATGCAGAACAATTTTTTTTTTCTTTATTTCACCTGATTCATAGGTTTCACATGAAGAGAAGTCGTGGGAAGAAAAGCATATGCTGTAACTGAGATAGTTATTCAAGAAATGGAAAACTGAAGTACTGAAAGAAGGCAAGGTAACAGGAGAATAGGCTTAAACAAATATTGATCCTCGCTGTCACCGTAAGTGTACCAATAATGGTGTCAATCCCGGAAGTTTCTCTTCAGGAATCTGTGGAGTGCGATCCCTCAGCCAGGGAAAATGTAGGGAAGAGGCAGATACTCCCCATGAATGTACAAATTTCCTGATCAGGTGTGAGCTCTAGACACAGCCTTGGAATTCTAAATAATTTATAAAAATTTAAGCAGAAGAGTAATAGATTGGGAATGTGGATAATGCAGACTCATAAACCTTTCGTGAACATTTGCCTTCAATCAACATAACATTTCACACTCTCTCCTGAAAGAGTAGAGATTGCATCTCTAAAGATAATCTTCATGCAATTTTTTACTGGAGTAACTGGCAGGTAGGGTCCAAAAAGGAAGTGAAACTAAGACATTTTAAATATATTGAGTAGATACCCGAAAAAAGAAATAAGGACTTTGGGAATGCACATCATAAAACTGTAATTTTTTTTTCCATAAGAACAAATATTTCAAATAACAGTCTCTTTTAAAAAAGAATGTATACATGAGTAGATTTCTCCCAAATACAAGTGATCTTCAAAAGGTTCATGAAAAAATTTGTATTATTTTTAATTCCACTTTTCCATGAGTTCTTGAAGTACCCTTGTATATAAGCATCGCAAAGTCATAATTGACTCCGTGATAAAAAGTTTGTCCCATCTGAATTTATATATGTAGTCAATCTTGAAATTGGCCTGGATTAGCTGCCACTCTGGTGAAGCGGAAATCAAGATTTCCATCTTTTCCATGGCTTCTCCCTATGGTAGAGGGGATAAAGTGTGGATTCTCTGGTGTGTTCCATACTGGCAATAACAGAGTGACACGTCCTGTTTCATAAATGCTACTTCAGTTATAACGCTGCTTACACACTGGATAGGTGCGGAACTGGTAGTCTATGTGTTATTTTCATGTGCACTATTGCTTCTTCCAGGCTTTGGAAAGTTTGAACAGTTTCAATTTTAGGAAGTTGCTGAAAGATCTACATCAATTACAGTGCAAGCCAGCACGGGCGTTAGGTGTTGAAGAAATAACTCAGAACATCAAAGAACATCACTGTGTCCCAACTTGGTGGGAAAAAAGAATAAAAACAAATGCAAGAAGAGACATAAGGTTTTGGATGAGTGTTTTAATATGGAGGTGATTTTTTTCAGTATTGGAATTTTGAATTATTTATAGGATTTTCTTTTGGGAACAAAAGGATTTTTGATAAACAAGAAACTTAATTAACAAAGTAGTGAATGAGAAGGGAAGTTCATATTGTGATTCCAAACCAGACCATTTCCTTCCCAAAGAGAAGGCAACAGCAATCTTACGGGCAATATTCCAGGACACTAATGCATCCCAGTTAGTGGTCTGTCATTTACCTTCCCCTTTCTAGGTCTCTGAGGACAAGAGATGCAGTCAGTACTAAGGTAGCCTCCATCTGTGCCTATTCTTTGCGACGTTTGTCATTGCTGACATTTTACATCCTTGCTAATAAAATTGGGAATTTACTATACCTTACAGAAAGTGTGTGTGTGTGTGTGTGTGTGTGCGCACGTGGTCTTTTCCTGAAAATACATAACCTATCTGAAATGCTGCAGCCACCATACAATTCATTAATGGATCCATTTAAACGATGTCCTTATATTTCTATTACACAAGTAGACATGGAGGAGATGATGAAGAGTTTGAATGTTATCTACATGCGGGTGATAAGAAATCACTGATGTGTTTTAAGTAGAAAAGAGATATGATGATTTGCTTTTTACTTTTAAAGGGTTACTGTAGATACTGGGTACAGACTGGACTGGAAGGAGGCAAGAGTTGAAGTGGAAAGGTCAGACAGGAGGTTACTGCAATTTTTAGAAATACTTTCACTTCTTTTAGGTATCTCAGACTTATAGGAACACAGAAATCATAATATCAGGTGAGACCCAGGAAACTTTTGGTTATCATGAGGCTGACTGAAGTATCAAGACAGTACATTGTTGAATGATATACTTGTTTTCATAATACCAATTTCAAAAACTAGAAGTGCTTGATTCCTTTAATATGCTCCTGTAATTATAATTTCCCTGAATTTACCTAAACACTTTAAAAAACTATTTGTATTTTTATACAGTACTTGTATTAAAGCTGTGTAATTGGCTCAAGAGTTCCACTGAGAACCTGCAGCAACACAATGGAGCAAACACTTGATAAAAACTGCAGAAAGGATCTCTGGGGAAACCGGCATATCTGAAACCTCTGCAGATGTCTGGGTACAAAGAAGAATGGCAGGGGTACGAGTGTCAGCCACACGGCAGATGCCAACTCTGTACTTCGTGGCCAGCTGTGCAGAGGACCCCAGCAGCCTTTGCCACTGAGCCCATGTGACAGCTGCGGACTCCTCACAGCGTTCGCGGCAGAAGTGTTCTTGCTCATCGGTGTGGCTTCCAGCAGCCTGTTCTAGAGGGGACACTGGTGGCTTTCCGCACTGAGGTGAGCAACAGCCGTCACCACCATAGACTCCCCAGCAGAAGGAGAGGCTGCTGTGTCTTCCCCAACAAGGAGCTACTTTCATGACACATGAAGACTGGCGTTTCGAGTCCCCAGCTACATTGGAATCCCAGGAGCAGAATGGCTGTAGACCTTGCCCTAGTGGGCAATAAAGGGGAGCTGGACATGGGTGCTTACGGTGGGCCTCCCACAGGAGACTGCTTTTACCTGGGAGATGGCCTAAGGCCTAGTCGTCTGACCTACCACCCGGGGGTCCATCACACGGGAAATTTGTTTACACTGTCAGATGTGCGTGCGGCTCTTGTCTGACCCACGTCGAATTTATGCCTGCCTGACCATGCTCTGGTGCTGGGAGCACAACTCTGTGTTCTTCCCAGCATCCCAGGGATAATCCGGCCTGGGGCAGTCCCTAGTTTTTCAGACATAAAGTGCAAACTCAATAGACCACTGCAGTAGGGAACAAGTTCAGAGATTCTTACTTACAGATTCTAGGCCAGGAGGATGTAATGAGTCTGGAGGTCAGTCCTCCAACCTGGGTCACACTAGGTGGGAATGAGGAGCCAGACAGAGAGAGACAGGAAAGCCCATGGCAACTAGCAAGTATATATAATGGATTGGGATGTGAGTCACCTTAAGTTCATGAACAAATGTCTCAATTGTCCTTGTAGTGGGAGTGGTGGGAAAGCAAGAATCTCAGTAGGAAGAGAGGCCTCTAAATTCTTACCTCTGGCCACCAGCTTGAGCTGTTTGGGTGTGGGTAGAACTAGAAAATGCATTAGGGGTGACTGAGCCCTGTCTCTGGTATGAAAAGATACACTTGCATTCAAAATGGATGCCGAGGCAACATGAAGTTATGCGAGCTCACTGTCACTGGGACCACCCCTCCCCTCAACCGTGTGCCCTGGAGCCACAGCCACTCCACACATGCCTGCACTCCAGACCCAGCTACACCACCTACTCTGTGAGCACCTGCACCTCAGTAACAGGTGCCACCACCACAGCAAGCTAGTGTGTGCCCGGACTCCAGAGCTGCTGTGGCTTGGTATGTGCTTGTGCTTCACACTCTCGCTCCATGGCCACACCATAGGCAGTGCGGCGCTTGGGAGCGCGGCGGCGCTCCTGCCAAGGGATCGGATCCCATATAGAGACCGGTCTGCTCACTGGTTGAGTGCGGTGCGGGCGCGACACCGAGGGTTGCGATCCCGTTACTGGTCACGAAAAAAGACAAAAAGGAAAAACAAAATTAAAGATGGACAGATTGTTAGCCCATTTCACGATTCTCCTGTTGAACCATCTGAATCACAGCAGTTAGCCTGATTGCTCATCCGCTCTCAACTTATCATTATGGAAATCTTTTGTTTTATAGGTACGTAAAATTTTTTCAATTTTTCTTCCCTTTAGAGTTACTACTTTTTGTATTTTTATCCTGTAAATAAAAGATAAGTGTTCTCATCATTTTTATTTTATAAATATTATCATTATCTGGCATTCTAGAGATAATGATTCCTTTTTAACTACTTAAAATTTAATAATTACCTAAATCATAATTTTTGATCAAGTTTTATGATGACTTTTCCTTTCAGAAATAAAAAAATATTTTATTAAACATTGTTTAATTTAATTCATTAATTACAGTGAAATGTTTGTTTTTTTGACTAGAAATTTTTTTATTATTTTATACATGATCATAAATTATATTTATATTTTATAAACTTTTGGACTTTCTTGTTTTAAGTGAAATTTATATTTCAATAATTTTATTCTGCTTATTTCATATGTAATCTTGACATGATTTTTAAATGGCATTCTTAAGAATACAGATGACTTATTTTTAAAACTGTTTCTGAAGCAATAAAACATACAGTGTGCCTAAGTATTTTATATTTAACTGTATATTTTTTATGTATACTTTAGTTTGTCTTCTTAATTGTCAACTCTTAATTTAGATACAAAAAGTTATCACATTTGCAAAGGAAGCATAGTGGTCCAAATAAACTGTCACAAATTAGTCAACTAGTAAGAATTACTCAAATTTGTATTTGTATACCCTGTGATTCTTTGCTTTCTCGGCTCATATAATTTATTTGCATTAAAAACGGTGTCAAATAAAGGAATGGTATAAAGCAAACTCTGCCATCACCTTGCCACAAATGAGCCATTTTATTTAACTCAATACTTACAAATGTTTATGAATACAAAATAAATAATAAATATAAATCTTTTTAAAGCTGTGTTAGAAAAAGCATCAGATGGAAATTAAAAACTAGCTAAACAGTTACATCATTAGTAGCTAAAATTAAGATGCTTGACAAAATACGAGAATTGCTCATTTCATCATCTGTAAGGAAATTGTCAGCATTATATTCTGAGCCAAAAAACAAATCAAATAAAATGATGCCACTTTAGGATGATATAACGAGAATTGCTCATTTCATCATCTGTAAGGAAATTGTCAGCATTATATTCTGAGCCAAAAACCAAATCAAATAAAATGATGCCACTTTAGGATGATATAATATAAGATGCATTACATGCCAAATGATGTAAAGGTGGCACTAATTCAGAAGTTTATTAAATCTTTTTCATTGCAGATCAATGAATCTTCAGACATCAATAAATGTTCTTAGTTAATAGTACAGCTAAAATCCCTTAGAGAAACAGACGAACATTGTGTATTTTGCTTAAAAAAAAAATCAAAACAATCACTTGGGGATAGATTATTCAAAGTGGAAATGAATACTTGATATAAATTAAGTAATATGGAAACACTTTATAAGTTTGCATATTGACTGTATGTCTGTAATAACAAAAGGTGAATAGGCTTTAAATCACGTGTTAGTTCTGAAAAGTCCGAGATTTAATTAATACAATGTTTTATTCACTCCTCTACAACATGCCTGCGAACTTCAGGCTCCTCAGTCTCATTAAATGTAGGACACCACTGAGTCCAAACTTCAGTCAACAAAGCAAGTTAGATGTTAGAGCCTCTTCTAGCTACACGACCCATGACATTTATTTCTGAATTTCTGTAAGTGCACCTATATCAAAGAATTGGCATGAAGTACTCTTGGTCTAAATCCCTTAGAATTCACCCTTGCACGTGCTCCCCAGGTTTCTGTCAAGGTATATTAGCAAAATTTTGCAATTATTCTCATGTCTAAGCTCTTTCCTCCAGAAGCATAGTATGTATTTATCTCCTTGGAGCATGCTGAGATTTGACATTAGTTGTGGGTCAAGAGGAAACAAGGAGTAATTATGACGGGTTTGAGGAAATTGAGTGTCCTCTTTTGAATTAATTAGCTTGGGCTTTCAGAGAAAAAGAGCTAATAGGAGATCTATATATCTCTATCTCTGTCTCTATCTCTATCGGTACCTCTATATCTATCTCTATCTCTATTTCTATCTCTAGAAAGAGTCTGAAATCTCTGGGTCAGGCAGGCAGACTGGAGATCCAGGGAGTAGCAGACATGCAGTTTAAATCCAAAAGCTGTCTGCTACACGATTCCTTCATGGTCAGGGGAGACGAGTCTTTTGTTCTATTTAGTCCTTCAATGATTTGATTAGATCAGCAACCTGCTTTATTCAAAGTCCACTGATTTAAATATAAATCTCATCCCAAACCACCTTTCAGGTAAACATACAAAACTAATCATCACACCTATCAAGACACCTGCCTGTTGTAGAGTTTTTAAAGAAAGGAGGAGTAGGGACCTCCGACTCAGAATGGCAAGCGATTTCCACTTGGAAGTGATGCTCAGAGTGATACAGATATTCAAGATTATCAGTTTCATCAGGATTGAAGCAGATGTCCCCACTTCAAGTTTCAGGTTTCATCCTTTCCCAGTTAATGACTAATTTGCATATGTGAAATTTGGTGAGACTGTGAATTCAACTGTTACTATAATTCTGACACCTACAAATAAATTTCACATTTGATTCTCAGCAATACAAGCCATATAGCTACAAGAATTAAGATATTCTCTTAAAACTATCACAGAAGCTCTGTTTTTCACAATATCACTTGAGCTGAGAATTCAAAGGATCTGAGCTTGTCATTTTCTTTCTGTCACCTTCAAGTGCCCTCAAACGAACTCATCTCACACCAAAGTCATCAATACTTAAGTGCAATCACTTCAGCTCCCAAAGCAGTGTGCGTTAGTTGTTACTTAATCACACTCGATCACAGGTGATAGCTTGACTAATTGTTGTGCTTCTGCATGCTGTGGATTATGAGCATCTTATTTCAATTTGGTATGGAAGTCAGAACTGTGCTCTAGTCCAAGAGCAGGATCAAACCAACAACAAAATCCAGTGTTGGGGGCTGGCCGCTTAGCTCAGTTGCTTAGAGCATGGTGTTACAATGTCAAAGTCGAGGGTTCACATCCCTGTACAGGCCAGCTGCCACCCCCCCCCCCCAAAAAAAAAAAGAAGAGCAAAATCCTATCTTTGCAGTTCTATCTCCTGAAACATCTCCTGTAGCAATTTTATGTCAGTCTGGGTCTAGTTGTGGGAGAGAAACCACACCATAATTTGAACAGGAAAAGTGTAATGTGAAGAGTTGTTGTTTTTTTTTTTTTTTTTTTACCGGTAAGTGGATCGTAACCCCTGGCTCGGTGTCATCTGAACCACGTTCAGCCAATGAGCACACTGCACCGACCATCCCTATACAGGATCCGAACCCGCAGCCCTGGTGCTATCAGCCCGCACTCTCCCAAGTGAGCCACGGGGCCGGCCCAAGAATTTTTAATAGTAACCGAAGATTGGAGTAATGAGGGATAGGTTAATAAGAAATAAAGACAACTCAGGAATATAGAGTCACAGGTATAAGGAGCAGCTATCACTCCTATGTCCCCTGTGGTTGAGATAGTGCACCCAAAGGAGAGACGCTCCACCACCAACAACAAGGGTAGGATGAGACCACGTTGAAGAGGTCAACAGCATGGTATGCTGGGTGACAGAGAATTTGCTGGGATGCCTCGCTGTCAGAAGTTGCTGTAGACCTGCCCTCTGGGGCACTTGGGGAATCTGATCACAGAGGGGTGCTGTGCATCCCAACCTGCTGCAAAGTCAAATGAGGGATGTCTGGGAAGCTGTTCATAGGAGCTGTCTTGCTGATAGAGCTGTCTTGTGAAGCCTCCCTAGGGTGCATCCAGGGAAGCTGCTGGCTGCTGGGCACTGCAGGAGCCTTTTCCCGGAGGGCTGTTCATTGCAGGAGCGGAAGGGTAGGGAAGGCACTCACTGGGAATCCAGAGCTAGAGAAACTGCATGCTGAAGCAGCCTAGTGAGGGAAGCATGCTGGAACCTGGAAAAAGGAAAACAAGGCAAAACTAACTCCTTCTCCAGTGTCCCTCCAGTGCTCTCTACTGAAAACACTAGCATCATCTTTTCTGCTGATGGAAGAGAAGTGTTTACAGCACCCAGGTTCATTTTCACAGAACAGGCTAAGATAACCACTGGAAACCAAAGGAAGGGTGGACTGTTTTCTTTACTGGACAGAAGCTTTTAAGTTTGGTCAATCTGTCTTGTCTATTTTTGTTTTGGTGCTGTTTTGGTGTCATATCCAAGAAATTATTGCTTAAGTTTTCTTCTAGGAGTTTTCTAGATTCAGGTTTTACGCTTAATACTTTAACCCATTTTGAGTCAGTTTGTGCGTGTGATGTACGACATAGGTTCTTTTGCGTATGGACATCCAGTTTCACCCTCAGCATTTGTGGAAGACTGTCTCCTATCGTGTATTCTTGGCATCCTTGTTGTAAATAAGTTGATTATATATGTGTGGATTTCTTTCTTTTATAGAGAGAAGAGATCTACAACAACGTCTCCATCCCTTATTTGAGTTATAATTCATCATTCAGAGCTCATAATTCTAAGTTATTTTTTGAAATTCACTGTCCTCATAACAAAAATGTAAGATAAGAGATCATTCACAAAACCATTGACAAATTTTATTACAATTCAATCCCTTTAGCTTAGCTTTCACCATGTGGCAAATTTTATTCAATTATTAAATTAAATGATATGAAAGTGCTGGTTTAGTAGATAAAAGACAGCTGAATATTAGCTATTTACTATGGTTCAAACTAAGAAACCTTGGGATTATTGTCCACACTTTCTTTGTATTATTCATAAAGGTATTGAATACATGTAGATCTAAAACTTTTAAAAGTGGAAAATCTGGGTTTTTTCCTCAGCTTACTGACCAGAATAAATGCTGCATTTTTATCATTTGGCTTATGCCAGAAAATATCACTAGCAGTAGAGTGCTTTGTATAAGGTGTGACTAATTTAAAAATTATAGCATTAAAATATATCACTTTTGTATGAGTTTATGTTGTGGATAGAAATATTTTCTTAACAATCTGTTAGTGAACAAAAAAACTTAGACAAGATTAAACATTTTAATGCTTAAGTTTATGTGAGAGGTCAGAGGTATTTTTTTTCAGCCTAGTAAGTTTTTTTAATGAGACTAAAACATGCCTTAATTCTTTTTTCATTAGTTTTTCTGTAGATAGATGCATGTTTATTTGAAATAAAATTTAAATTGCATATTTCTACATTGAAGGAAAAGTAATAGAAAATCTTATTATCCTGTGACATGAGTAATATGTCTCATGTTTAAGCAGGTTTCATAAGCTTTCAGACAGCATTAGTGCTCTTTTTAAAAAAGTTAAATATACTGAGATTATACTTTACTGTTCTTTGCTTCCTGTCATTTAACAAGTGAAATATACAGACATGACAAACGTAAATAATCTTCAGAAAGGGTAAAGAAACATTAAAGATAATAAATGTATTCTCATTAGAGTAAGTAATACAAAATTCATGTAATCATGACATTATAAATGATTGAATTTTGCCAGAGGAATTTCTAAGGTCTGAAAAAATTATCTTTACTAGAAGTTCACACAATACCTCACAGAAAAAAACATGAGATTTAGAGAAAATATTACCCTTATTCAAAAGAATCTCATTAAAATTTTATAAAGAATGTTTTTGCTTTTCGTTTTAATTTTCTTTTTTTAAAAAAGCAGAACACAGCTAACTTTGCTGATTTCTAATCTATTTAATAAAATAATAAATGTGAGGGTGTTGAACAAGGTATTTCATGACCTGAATTTTCTTGCCTACATTTTCTACGGGCTCACCACCCTCTTTAAGAGCTGGAGAGAACAATCAGTGCTTTGGAGATCACCCCCTGTGAAGACTAACTCAGTCAGAAAATTTGTTCTTGAATTCTAATATAGCCATTCAGTTGTGAAACAATAATAATCTTTTTAACTTCCTTGCAGATGTGGAAAATCTCTCCAAGTCATAGGTACTAGAAAGATTCTAGAGATAAATGAAAAGTTCTCTGTTCCCCTTGGAACTGTGTACCCTGGGTTAGGGGTAAAGTGTGGGGCAATACATTTGCATTTGTGGAACTGTGAGATGAGAGGCCCTAAGTTTCATTTTCCCTGGAGAAGTCCAGATTGATAGAAGCCAAGTCTCCAGTATCACCTATTATAGATTAGACCTTGGAGCTTGGTCTGCAATGAGCAAAGAAGGCCTTCCAACATAGCAGAGAAGTCAACCAAAATCCTTTGGCTTAGTTGAAGCACAGAATTCAGTAGAGGGTGTGAACACTAGTCATGTTCTCTGCAATCCAGCTCTGCTCTTTTCATCTGTCTCACCTGTGGCTCAAATGGACCCAGATGTGGCTTGAACTGCTGCTCCAGAAGATATGAGCTGTAAGCCTCAGCAACATCTATGTGGTGTTAAGTGTGCAAGCTTGCAAAATGCAAAAGCTATAAAAACATGGATCCACCTAAATTTCAAAAAATGTATTGAAAAACCTGAGGTTCCAGGTGAAGACTTGTTGCAGAGGTCACAGTGAGCCTCCACTAGAGAAGCGAGAAGTGGAATTGTGGGGTCAGAGCTGCTGCAGAGAATCCCAACCAGGACAATGCCTACTGGAGCTGCAAGGGTGGGACCACCACCAGGACCTCAGAATTACAGAGCTATCAGTGTGCAGTATCAGCCTGTCAGAGCTAAAGTGAGTGTGAACCCAGAAAACCCATACAGTGGGGGCTTCTCACAATCTTGACTGTATGTCTCCTGACTGTGTCTCTTTGTACCAGTGTGCAAAGGATTCCAGACATATAGTCAGGAGACATTATTTCTCAGCTTTAAAATTTAATGTTAGCACTGCTTGGTTTCAAACTTGCTTGGGGCCTGTTGCCCCTTTTGTGGTGGGGGGTTATCTCTTCCTTTTCAAAGGAGAGTGTCTGACTTATGCCTGTCCCACCATCGTATCTTGGAAGAAGATAATTTGTTTTGATTTCACAGGCTTGCAGGTGAAACTCTGGACGTTGGAGTTTTGAATTGGTGCTAGAATGAGTTAAGACTTTGGGGCTATGAGGATGGAATAAATATATTTGTATGTAAGAGGGGCATGAGTTATTCGGGGGGGGCAGGGCAGTATTTTATGGTTTGAATATTACCTCCAAAACTTATGTTAAAACTTAATACCCATTTTAACAGTATTAAGAGGGTGGGCTATCCAACTATGTTATTTGAAAAATGGGACTTTTAGGAGGTTATTGGATCATGAGGGTAGAGACCTCATGGATTAATGGATTAGTGGGTTAATGAATTAATGAGTTATTACTAGAATGAAACTGGTAGCTTTCTAAGAAGATAAAGAGAGACCTGAACCAGCATGCTCAACCCTCTTAGTATGTGATGCCCTGTATCACCTCGGGATTCTGCAGATATTTTCCCACAGCAAAAAGGCCCTCACTAGATGTGCCACCTTGATCTTGGACTTCCCAGCCTCCAGAATCATAATAAATAAATTTAATTTCCATTTAAATTACCTAGTTTCAGGTGCTCTTTTACAAGAAATAGAAAATGAACTAAGATATCTCCATATTGTTTTCCAGAATAGCTGTATTAATTTACACTTCCACCAACAATGTACAAGAGGTCCCTGTTCACCAAACCATCATCAACAGTTATCCTTCATGTTTTGACAACAGCCATTCTCACAGGTGTGAGGTAATATCTCATTGTGGTTTTATTTTGCATTTTCCTAGTAATTAGTGATGTTGAGCATTTTTTAAAAAATGCACCTGTGTTTGTTTGTATATATTCTTTTGAGAAATATCTATTCAGGTCTTTTGCCCATTTTTTAATCAGGTTATTTGTTTTCTGGCCATTGAGTTGTTTGAGTTTCTTACATATTTTGGATATTAACACCTTATCAGATGTATGATTTGCAAATATTTTCTCCCATCGTGTGGGTTGTCTGAGCACTTCATCAATTGTTTGATTTGCTGTGCTAAAGCATTTTAGTTTGATGCCATTTTATTTGTCTATTTTTGCAATTGTTTCCTGAGCTTTCGGTCATATTGAAAAAATTGTTTCCCAGACCAATGTTGTGGAGCTATCTGCCTACATTTTCTTTTCATTTATTTGTGTTTTCTTCAATTCCTTTCCTCAGTGTTTTATAATTTTCAGTATATAGGACTTTTAGCTTGTTGGTTAAATTCATGTGTAAGTATTTTATTTTTTTGTTTGGCTATTGTACATGGGATTGTTTTTTCAATTGTTTCTTAATTTCCTTTTAATAATATGAATAGTCTGTTATTAGTATATAGAAACACTACTGATTTTAGTATTTTGATTTTGTACCCTCCAACTTTACTGATTTTGTTTATCAGTTCTAACAGTTTTTTGGTGGAGTCTTTAGGGTTTCTGTATATAAGAAAATGTAATCAGCAAATAGAGAAAACATCATTTCTTCCTTTCCTATTTCTTTCTCTTGCCTAATTGCTCTAAGACTTCTAATACTATGTCAAATAGAAGTAGTTGTTGTAAGGCACAGTTCCCAATAAGGCGGACACCATACAAAAATACTTGGGGGCTGTGGAAGGTTTATTTCTTCTGCTGGCTGGCTGCTGTCTCCCCAGGCTGTCTGGATAGAGTGCAGCCCCCAGCCTCATTAGGGAAAGGCTCTTACAGGCATAAACCGCATCCTGTTTGGCCTAAAGCATGTTCTGCAAGAGCAAGCGAGCTGGTTTATAGATGCTGAAATATGCAAGTTATAGCAGAGTATATAAGTTTTCCACAGAAAACATGTTTAGTTTAAATGGGACAGTGGTTGTGAGTTAAACCTAGGTAAAGAAGCTTTTTTGAGTAAGGGTCTATCACACCTGGGCGTGAGGGCAGGAAATGTAGTTACTTGAGGAGGGGTCTGCTTTAGAGAGCAACTCTGTTTCTCACCTACACAGGAAAGAGCTGACAGTCTGTGGTTTTCTTTGCTAACACAGGAACAGGCTTGTGACCACAGAGCTATAGAGTGGAGAAATGCATTAGCTGTTTTTACAACTGAGATTAAGATGGAGTCAGCCATTTTAACTTGCAGCATAGTGAGAGTGGGAATCTTTGCCTTGACCTTGATCTTAGAGGAAAAGCTTTTACCTCTTCACCATTGGGGATAATTTAGCTATGGATTTGTCATATATGGCACTTATTGTGTTGAGGCACATTCTCTCTGTACCTAATCAGTTGAGAGTTTTATCATAAAGGAGTGTTGAATTTTGTAAAATGCATTTTTTTGCATATACTATGATGATAATATAATTTTATCCTTTATTTTGTTAATATAGTATATCACCTGTATTGATTTGTGTATATTGAACTATCCTTGCATTCCAGGTATAAGTCCCACTCGATCATAGTAAATGATTCTTTTAACATGTTGTTGAGTTTTGTTTGCTAATATTTTGTTGAAAAACTTTACATCTATATTCATTAGGTATATTGGCTTGCAGTTTTCTTTTCTTGCAGTATCCTTGTCTGGCTTTGGTATTAGGGTAATATTGGCTTAATACAGACCACATTTTTTAAAAAGATATCTTTATGGGACTCTGGAATTTATAATTCTAACAAAGTTTAGGAATCCCCAGCAGGGAGAGGTAATATGTAGTGCATTCCCAACTTCATTTAACTTTTCAGTCCATTTTTATGAAACACTTATTAACATCTTCCAGAAGACTGCTTAGGAGAAAACATTTTTGAGTGAAAAAAAATCTTCATATAATAAATAAGAGGCTAAAAGGTTTTGGTTTTTATTGAACATATGGGATATTTAGACTCAAGAGATTTTTTTCTACTACTTTTTCTCTTTCTATGTATATACATAGGAGTAATTATTGTTTGTAATTATTTTAAACATATATAGAATTGTACATTAAAAAGAATAACTTTTAACTTTCTATAGCATGATAGTTTGTAGTGCTTAAGTTCAGGATATGTTTCTAAGAGATATTTTTTATTATAGTTTGTATTATACCCATTTTACATTGCATAGCTATATGATGGCATAAACCTTAGGATTCATACATTCAGGCAAGTGGATTATGCATGTTAATTCAATCTTATAGTAATAGTACATAAGCTAAGTATTTCCTCTTTCAGGTAAAGATAGAAGTCTGCATTCATCTACTTCATTTAAAAAAAGAATATATATTAATTCTAAAAAATATTAATTTTTATCTTTATAGACTTGCTGTCCTTTAAAATTGAAAATGCAAGGATTTCAGGAAAACATATGTTTAACTCTTTTCTCAGAAAGCCACTGGGAGAGAAAGGAAAAAAAAATTGCTCATTTTAATATAATGCAATCAGTTTTTTTCTTTTTCCAACTGTCTTGATGTTTGTGTTTAATGAGGTTTTTGAAATCCATGAAAGAAGACCTGATATGATCTGCTATTCACCTACTAACCAATGATTATAAGTTTCTTTCTAATTGTTCAGAAAATATTAACTGGTGATTTATAATGTCTATAGCCCACCCCACATCCATGTTTCTCAAACCAGTCTTCCACAGAATATTTTGATTATTAATTAACAAAGGATTCAACCACCTCATCCTCACTCCATACTCCCCAGTGTGTTCTTGCTCATATAAGTTGAGAAATTTAGTTTAAAAAAAGTTAAACAGACATCTTTATAGGACTCTGGCCTTTGCTATTTCAACAAGCCTCAAGAATCCCGTGAAGAGGTATGTTGTACTGCAGTTTCCCAGAGAGGTAGTAGAAATAATAGAGAGTATAGAATAAAAAATCTAAAGTGAGAAATAATTTAATGAATTCAGGAGTGGCCAAGCATCTTGAACGCTACTAAGAAATAAAATAAAATGAGAACAGAAAAGTGAACAATCGAATTTTGCAACTTTGCTCTCCTTCATGACCCTGGCTAGAGAAGTTCACAGTGATGAAGAGTACAGAAGCCAGCTGAGCAAATGAGGAGTCATGGAAATGGAGTCATGAAAACCTAGAGGGAAATGTGGGAAATGGAAGTTATATTTATTTATTTAAATAATTATTTTTGAGCTCCTGAGGAAGGTGGGCATGGTTCTGGTTGACTGGCAAATTCCTCACTTGCTCTCTGCTGGGGCTGAGGTGGAGACACTAGGTCAGACGGGACCCTGAGCTCCCAGGGCAATGATGGGCATGGATACAAGTAGCCAGTGTACTCCCTGCTGGGATGGGTCGGCTCCCAGGGTCGGAGGGATTCTGAGCTCCCTTGGCTCTTATCTGAAGATAGTGATGCCCAGGTGCACTTTCCCCATTAGCTCAGTCCTGCCTGATCCAGTGGGCCCGCCTACTCCTATAGAGAGCTTGAAGGGACTGTGCAAGTACCTGGATCCATAAGACCTTCCCCTAGGAAAACAGAGTCCTACCCAACACAGCAGGCTCATACACCTCATGAGAGAGAGTATGGGGAGTTAACCAGCACCTACCACCATACTCACCCAGAAGCAAACCTTCAACACCCAACCCAACTATGACTATAGAACTCTTCTACAAAAGTAAGAGTCTCTCCCTTCAAAAATTACTCCCAAATTAAATGAGGCAACTACACCATCAGATGCCTAGACATCAATGCAGTGATACAAGAAGCATAAAAAAAAAGGAAACATGACAGCCTCCAAAGAAGACAATAATCTCCCATACCATATTCCAAACAACAGGAAACTGGTGAAATGCCTGAAGAGGAATCCCAAATGACAATCTTAAGGAAACTTAATATAATGATGAAAAATTAGATAGAAATGACAGTGAAGTAAAAAACAAACAAACAAACAAACAAACAAAAAAACAAAAAAACAATCCAGGACATGTATGAGAAATTCAACAAAGGAGTAGAAACCATCATATCAAAATTACGAAGAAATCCTGGAATTAAGAATTCATTCAATGAAATTTAAAAATACAATCAAAAGCTTAAACAATAGGCTAGAACAGAAGAAGAATTTATGAACTAGTAGATAGGATTTTTGAATTAACTCAGTTGGACCAAAAAAGAAAGAAGAAAGAATTAAAAAAATGAAGAAAACCTATGACATCTGTCAGATAACCTTAAGCATAGAAACATCCATATTATGAGTGTACTGGAAGGGGAAGAGAAAGGAAATGGCATTGAAAGCCTGTTTAATAAAATAATAACTGAAAACTTCCCCCAAATTTGGAGAGATATAGTCTCCAAGATACAAGAAGCTAAAAGATCCCCAAACTGATTCAACCCAAAAAGGCCCCATAGTAGACACATTATAATCAAATTGTCAAAAGTCAAAGACAAAAAAAGAATTCTAAAAACAGCAACAGAAAAGTGTCACATTACCTACAAGGGAATTAATATCAGAGTAATAGCAGACTTCTCAAAAGAAACCTTAAAGGACAGGAGAGAGTGGTATGACATATTTAAAGTGCTAAAAGAAAAGAAAAAAAATGGCCAGCCAAGAATACTATACCCAGCAAAGCTAACCAACAGAAATGAAGGAGAAATAGTATCTTTCCCAGACAAACAAAGCTGTGGGAATTTACCACAACATGGGCCTTAGAAGAAATCCTCAAGGCAATCATACATATGGAATCAAAAGAGTGATAACTATCATCATGAATACAAGAGAACGAGTAAAAATGACTAGTAGATCATGTGCATAATGTATCATATCACCACAAAACAAAAAAATAAAAACAATAAAAAAACAAAGACAAACAATAAAAGGGAAAGGAACAAAAGATATACAAAACAACCATTAAAATTAATAAATACCACAAATAAGGCAATACCTTTCAATAACCACTCCGAATGTAAATGGACTAAATTTCCCCCTTAAAAGATACAGATTGGTATCTTTTGAATGAATCAAAAAACTAGACCCAATTATTTGCTTCCAGCAAGAAACTCACTTCACCAATAAAGACACATGTGGAGTAACAGTAAAAAGAAAGAAAAATATATTCTATGCAAATAGAAACTAAAAACAAGCAGGAGTCGCCATACTTTTATCAAATAAAATAGACTTTAAACCAAAAACTATAAAAAGAGACAAAGAAGGACATTATATAATGATAAAGGGATCAATGTAGCAAGAAGATACTACAATCATGAATATATATGCATCCAACATTGGAGCACCCAAATATATAAAGCAAATGTTAGTTCATGAAAAGTTGAACAAAATAATTATAGCTGGGGACTTTAACATACTGCTCTTGACATTGAACAGATCATCTAGAGAAAAAATTAGCAAAAATATTGGGCTTAAGTGGCACTTTAGATCAAATGGATTTCACAGACAGATACAGAACATTTCATCTAATAATTGCAGAATACATATTCTTCTCATCAGCACATGGATAATTCCCCAGGATAGACCACGTGTTAGGCTACAAATCAAGTCTCAACAAAATAAAAAGATTAAAATCATATCAAGTGTTTTTCAGACCACAATAGAACGCCTAGAAATAAATGACAAATTTTAGAAACTGTACAAATACATGGAAATTAAACAATATGCTCTTGAAAAACCAATTTGTCAAAGAAGAAATAAAGCAGCAAATCAAAAAATTCCTTGAAACAAATGAAAATAGAAGCACAACTTACCAAAACCTACAAGATATTACAAAAGGAGTACTAAGAGGGTAGATTATTACAATAAGGGATTACATCAAAAAAGTCAGAAGATGTGAAGTAAACAACCAAACATTATACCTCGAGGAACTAGAAAATCAAGTATAATCCAACACCCAAATTAGTAGACGGAAAGAAATAAAGATCAGAGCAGAACTAAATGAAAAAAAGACCAAAAAAACTCTATAAAAGTTTGAAATGAAAAATTGGTTTCTTGAGAAGATAAACAAAACTGACAAACCATTAGCTATAATATCAGAAAAGAAAGACCCAAATATCAAAAATAAAAAATGAAAAAGAGATATTACAACAGATTCCACAGAAATACAAAAAATCATTAGAGACTATTAGGAACAACTATATGTCAACAAATTTGAAAATCTGGAGGAAATGGATAAAATTCTGGACATATACACCCTACCAAGATTGAACCAAGAAGAAATAGAAAACCTGAACAGACCAATAACATGTAATGAGATTGAATCAGTAATCAACAGTCTCTCAACAAAGAAAAGTCCAGGACTACATGGATTCACTGCTTGATTCTACTAAACTTTTGAAGATTTAATACCAATACCTCTCAAACTATTCCAAAAAATCAAAGCAGAAAGTATCTCCCAAACTAATTCTAGGAGGCCAGCATCACCCTGATACTAAAACCAGACAAAGACCCAACAAAAAAAGAAAACTACAGGTGAATATCCTTAAAGTGCTTAGATGCAAAAAGTCTCAGCAAAGTACTAGCAAACAATCCAATAGCACATCAAAAAGATTATACACCAGGATTAAGTGGGATTCCCATTCAACATATGCAATACAATAAATGCAATACACCACACCAACAAAATGAAAAATAAACAACATATGATCATCTCAATATGTGCAGAGAAAGCATTTGATAAAATTCAACATAAATTTATGATAAAGACTCTCAAAAAACTAGGTATAGAAGGAAAGTATCTCAACACAATAAAAGCCATATATGACAAACCCATAGCTATCGTCATGCTGACCAAGGAAATGTAAGATTTTTCCCCCAAAACAGGAGCAAGACAAGGATGCCTACTCTCATCACTACTATTAATCATGCGACTAGAAGTTTTAGCCAGAGAAAAGAGTAAGGAGCATCCAAGTTGGAAAAGAGAAAGTCAAATTGTTCCAGTTTGTATATGACATCATCTTACATGTAGAAAAACCTAGCCTCAACCAAAAAACTCTTAGAGTTGATAAATGAATTCAGTAAAGTTACAGGGTATACAATACACAAAAGTTAGTAGAGTTTCTGTATACCAACAATGAACTAGCAGAAAAATAAATCAAGAAAGCAAGCCCATTTACAACAGCTACCAAGAAAATAAAATACCTAAGAATAAGTCTAACCAAGGAGGTGAAAGATCTCCACAGTGAAAACTACTGATGCTAGAAATTACTGAGGACATAAAAAAATGGGAAGACATTCTGCACTCATGGATTGGTAGATTTAATGCTGTGAAAATGCCCACACTACCCAAAGCAACCTACAGATTCAATGCAATCCCTATTAAAACACCAATGACATTCTTCACAGAAATAGAAAAATCAATCCTAACATTCATATGGAACAACAAATAACCCTGATTGTCCAGAGCTGTCACATGGTCCAATCTGCCAAAAGAGCCCAGAAGAAAGAATTGGAAATATTTGGTGAGCATAATTGATAGCTCCCATATACACCTAGATATATTGTGAGATGTAGGGCCTTTGACATAAAAATAACAACCTGAAAGCTTCCAGAGAGACATCCCAAAACAGACACACAAACAAAATAGGCTATCTGAAAAAAAATAAATTTCAGGTCAGCAGCAGATTTCTCTTTACCACACTGTGCTAGAAGACAATGGAGCCCTGCCCTTAAAGTTCAAAGAGAAATTGCTCTCCATTTTTATTCTATACCAAATAAAACTACCATTGTCTTCTGAGGGTGGAATAAAATGATTTTTCACATATGGAAGTGCTCAGACAGTGTATCCACCATTCATCTTATGAAGTTTCCCGTCAGTATACCAACTAAAAGGAAGAAAGCAATGGAGCACAGCACCGGGAAGACAATCAGGCTTAAACTATTTACCATATTCTAGAAAGTGAGTGGGTACCTCCGTGAAAGAGGTGTCCTTGCTAGGGTAGGTCCAATAGAATCCATCAGATGATGTACAAGAAATACAGGACCATCACGGGACTACAGAGTATGGCTCTACCTCTAAAGGGTGTCTTTCATAATTTGCACATTGCTGATTTTTATTTTATTTATTTATTATTATTATTTTTATTTTGTCAATATACAATGTAGTTAGTTATTGTGTCCCA
>NW_007731276.1:285919-286989 GCF_000696425.1 Galeopterus variegatus | reverse complement strand
GTCGGTGATGGGCCATAATAATCATATACATTGTATATTGACAAAATAAAAATTTAACACAAAAAAAACCTGTTTTAAATTAGAATTTATTGTTGAAGCTGAGCAATGGATACATAAAGGTTCACTATACTATTCTCTCTACATTTGTGAATTTTTGAAAATGTCTGTATTGAAAAATTTAAATAAAAGATTGTTTTAAAAAAGAGAAAAAAAAGAAATCAATGAAACAGATAAACAATAGAGAAAAATCAATAAAGTCAAAAGCTAGTTTTTAAAAAGCTCAATAAAATCGATAAACTTCTAGCTAGGTAACCAGAAAAACACAATCAGCAAAGTTTTTTCCATCCATGAAACTGGCAAAGAATGTTATCCAGAATATGTGAAGAATTCCTACAATCATTAAGAAAGTCATGAGAACCAGCTAGAAAATAGGAAAAGGGTGTATTTGGACTGACAGCTCTGAGATTATATGAAAACGCATTCCATGGCAACTAGAGAAATGTAAAGCAAAACCACGATAAGATCCATTTTATTCTTATACATTGTCAAAAGCGTAAAACGAAGCATTAATCCAAGTGTTTACCAGAAGAACTGGGAAACTGCATTTCCTTTTAGAGGTATGTAAATTGCTTTGACCATTTGGGGGAGTAATTTGGCAACAACGCTAGGTTCGAAAATGTCCATACCCAGACACTCAGCAGCACTTCCATTTCTAGGGGAACTTTTGGCATTTCCTTTTTTTTTTTTTTTCCCAATTCTGAGTTAGAGGCATTTTCAGTGACGTTCATTACAGCATTGTTTGTAACAGAGATTACTTGGAAACTTATTTCTCACAGAAGTTTTCTACCCTACTTTATCAAACTCTGAACATGTTGTTCTTCAGTAATGCCATGATCAACCACGTTTACATAAAACTTGTTTCTGAGAAAAGTTTCAAATGGAGAAGGCATGTTTATACCTAAAGAGTGAGTAATATAATTTTCTTTTGGTGTTGAAAGAGAGCTTATAGTGGCACCAGTAAGAATGTATGCTGATGTCCTTGGCTATTATAACCTCTAGCCCTGGAGTAG
>NW_007731276.1:283260-284140 GCF_000696425.1 Galeopterus variegatus | reverse complement strand
CATGAGACTAAGCTCATTGACATAAGTAAACTCATCAGACCAAGCTCATCGATCTAAGTAATCTCATCCGAGCATCCCAATCAATCTAATAAACTCATCAGACCAAGCACATCGATATAAGTATACTCATCAGACCATGCTCATCCACCTAAGTAAACTCATCGGACCGAGGTCATTGAACAAATAAACTTATCAGAACAAGCTCATCGATCTAAGTAAACTCATCGGACCGAGGTCATTGAACAAATAAACTTATCAGAACAAGCTCATCGATCTAAGTAAACTCATCAGATCAAGCTCATCAATATAAGTAAACTAATCAGAGAAAGCTAATCGATCTAAGTAAACTCATCGGACAGAACTAATTGATCTAAGAAAACTCATGAGACCAAGCACATCAATCTTAGTAAAGTAATCACACCAAACACATCGATCTAAGTAAACTCATCAGACCGAGCTTATCGATNACTTGGCTGAGATTTTTTAGATTTTTAGGTAGATGTCTGACATAATAAAAATTGTGCTGTAGCTTTATATAAAATAAGAATCCTGTTTCTAAATTAATAATATTTTCATATATCAATAATAAATTCTTTAAAATTGTTGGTTTGTACACCATCTTTAATGCAATGTCATATCTTTTTGAAGATAATTATTAAAAGCAGTATTTTAAAACTTAACATAAAAGGAATGGAACACCAAATCTTATGATATAATCCTTTTTCTTTCTAAAACCACTAGTAATTTTTTTTCTTGAAATAATCTTCTTTATTTTGATGAAATTTTTAAGCCTAAATACATTCAATATTTACATAAAATTAGTGATATATATCTGAACAGTTTTGTGATTTTACGGTGTTTTCATCATATGTTACATTTT
>NW_007731276.1:280659-281115 GCF_000696425.1 Galeopterus variegatus | reverse complement strand
TGTTTTAGAATTATCTCTTAATGAATAAACTAAATGTGTCTACTTTTCATTATTTTATCTAACACACAATTTTGATTCCATGCTATAATATATTTTGGGCAGTCCATATGGCAAATAAAATAAATATAGAAGGAAGTCATTAGATTTATTTAGTGCCTTGCAACTCTTGATTTTGTTGATATGTGGCATTACAAAAAGGTTTCTTTGATGGTTCAGTAAAAACAAACCACATAACAATTTGTTTCTTGATGTGGATCAATTGTACATTGATTATGTTATGGCTTTCATTGGCAGTGATGTCAGGAGTGGGCTAGATATTTATTAAGGTCTTGCTAGATTGCCGATTGCCACTATTTTATCCAAGGACATCAATAATTTCTCACAATAAAGGTTTTAAAATGACCAATATTTATAATAACTTTTTATGTTCTTTAAAAAAAGAGGGTTTTTTTTTTT
>NW_007731276.1:277482-280260 GCF_000696425.1 Galeopterus variegatus | reverse complement strand
TGCGAATGTAAGTACAAATGGGCCGTGCGCAAATGGAAAGAGGAAACACCTCATTTTTCAATGTCACGCGTGGACCCCTAAACATGTGCAGTTTTTACACCAAGGACAAGCACTAAACATTTTAGTTTATCCATCCCTTTCTGTTACTGTCCTGCCTTCCGGATCCCCCACCTCCCACAGCCTCACACGTGTGCTCTATTTATAACCCGGGGCTCCTGTGCCAGGCTTCCCGGCCCTCTGAGTCAGCAGCGGCTGCAGAGAAGTCATTCTGGGCTGGAGCTGTTCTCAGTATTTCCTTCACTGCACAGTCTTCCAGCACCGAGTTACTTCTAAGTGACTGCATCATGCTAAATGGCACAAACTTAAAAAAAATAAAAACAAAAACAAACAAACAAAAAAACCCAACTAAATCTTATAAAATGGTAAGTAGATAAATAGGTAAATGTACTTTTATAAAAGCAGTCTAATTTCAAAGCCAAGTTGAGATGCATCTGTAACCTATGAAGTTCCATATTTGAGCCCTGGGAAATGCCGTGAAGCTCCCCTCAAGAGTTAGTATGTAGAATTCCAGGATGTTATCATCCACTGCTGGTCTTCTTCATGCCCGATGCTATGTAGGGAACGTCACAGCATGCACCTGCTGAGCCTTCTCTATGCAGCTTAAGTGAGAACAGCCACATTTGTGATATGCCTAATGGCTCAGCTTGTGCTATTTTCAAATATTTTAAGAGAAATTAATTTTTACTGCTTTTATGTAAAGCTATTACATTTTGCAAATTAATAAAAAAATGTAATGGATTATGACATAAACTACATTTTCTTTATTCTGTATCTGGAGGAAGGAAACAACCACTATTTACTGAGACTCTATCCCTGTTAGAAAATGTTTTACGTCTATATAAAGAACAAATAAAAAGTTGGTACACTCAATGTAAAAAATGCTTGTTTGGATGTTAAATGGATTTTATGCATAATAACAATAAAATTAGATTTGCATTTAAGTCAAAATTCTTTTCTGCAAGCGATGGAAACTAACTCTGGACATCTTAAGCAGGCAGAGGCATTATTGGAAAGCTAAAGAAGGCCATGACATTAGCAGAAAAGGTCCGGCCAGCAGGCAAACTGGGCATAGTGATTGAGCAGCAGACAGAGTCTGGCTCATATTCTGTTGCCACCGGACAGGGCCACCACTGCTAGATGTCACCGCATGATGCTATGTCTATTCTTCTCATGCCTTCCACTCCATGTCTCTCGCTCCATATGCATGGCAGATAGATTGACAGAGCCCACCTTACGTATTTGTCTAGCTGTCAAGGAGAGGAGGAAAATAAGAGATCTCTCCCCTTGTATTTTCATTGCAGTGGGTCAGAAACTTAAACTTGTGATTGGCAGCCAAAGCGCCAAGTCACAAATGCCCACTATGTCTACTTACACTTTTACCTTGAACCAAAAATTCTTTAAATTTTATAAAATCATATTGGGTAATACCTCCATTCCTTTTAAGGTGTTATGGTATGTTCATTCTCAGAAAGAAGACTTTGATCTTGACATTCATTCAAACTGTAAACCTAGTGAATTTTCCATATGATCATTAACAAATTACTAAATCTATTTCCTTTCTTTAAATCTACAATGCCCATACATTTTATCTTCCTTAAAGATATTTCATTAAAATCACTGATGATGCTAGTTAAAATATGGACATCCTTAAAGAGGGATTCAATTTGTAGTCAACATTTAATTTTACTGCTGCATGCCCAATCTGTCCAGGACTGATTTTGTAGAATTTCTATGTAACTGCATTAGCAGAAAATCTAAAATGTAGCGTGTCTGTATGTGTCCATACTTCCTCTACAAATGCCACACAAGAGATAAATTCTGAAA
Organism: Galeopterus variegatus; assembly: GCF_000696425.1. Lineage (NCBI taxonomy): Eukaryota > Metazoa > Chordata > Mammalia > Dermoptera > Cynocephalidae > Galeopterus > Galeopterus variegatus. The sequence goes on along the minus strand of NW_007731276.1, from coordinate 278,376 downwards.
GACATATGGCCATTAAACTCCTAGTTTCACATAACGATTACGACTTCTCACCAGTGAGGAATCTGGCCCAGAATTTGCATGGGAGAAAATGAGCATGGTTTTCCATCTCCTCGAGAAAAAAGAAAAGGTGCTATGAAATGACTGGCAGCTAGCGTTTTATCCGAGACGTATGTATTTAAAAACAAGCCCCTTTGAAAACTGGGAGTGGAAAATGGTTCCCAATGACCTTTCCCATCTCTCTTTGCTTCTTAGCCAAATCCAAGAAAGATCAGAAGAAATGTTACAGAGATGTCTATTTTCAAAATTACTCCTCTTCTGTATGAGCCACACTGTAGTGAAAGCCCTGGAAAGGATGTCAGATGACTATGATTGCGTTGTAATGTACAGGAATCAACCCTATAATAAAAATCAAACCAGAATTCAGTACAAGAAGGTCTACCTGTGAGTCATCTTAGATGACACGTCTATAATGCTTACAAGGTAAAGTAGATGCACTCCAAGGCACAGAGAGAAGATTAGGACAATCTATTATTACAACCCATCAACATTTTCTTTCTATTTCAGTGCCTATATATCAGTGAAAGTGATTTCAGCAGATTGCCTACTGTAAGATTTATTTTTAAGATTAAAATTATTGATTTTTCTCACTACCTCATCAGTGTTACTTAGAAAAATTTCAGCTGATAATGTGGCCATGCCTATATAATACCAACTATTCACATGAAAACCAATCATTAGCTGGATAGTTGATTTCAGAAAAACAACTGGATACTTGGCTGAGATTTTTTAGATTTTTAGGTAGATGTCTGACATAATAAAAATTGTGCTGTAGCTTTATATAAAATAAGAATCCTGTTTCTAAATTAATAATATTTTCATATATCAATAATAAAT
>NW_007731276.1:273557-276900 GCF_000696425.1 Galeopterus variegatus | reverse complement strand
AGCGCCGCCGCGCTTCCCAAGCGGTGCACTATCCAGTGCGCCACCGGGCCGGCCCATATGTTACATTTTAAATGAATTTGGATTACGTGGAATTTGGAGGTGGTAACTAGAATATAATGGCACGCCATAAAACCACAGGCACTTCAAGCATTTCATTCTCATGTTGTGGTCACTTGTAGTCTTCTCACTTTAGCTGAGGTCAAATGTGGAAAACACATCAACAACATTCAGCAGGTGTAATATCATCTTCACCTGACAGTGATTTTTAGACTGACACGATATGACTCATGTCTACAATATTCCACTTAAAATCATTTGTTAATTATTAGTTGTTTTAGACTTTAAAAAAAGAAGCAAGCAGATAATTGGAGTCAGCTGAGACAGAGAAGAGAGTTGAACGTTGACTTGAAGAAGCACAGGGCAGAGGTGAGAATAACTGCGTTAATGAAGGTCTTGTGATTTAATTTCAGTCATCACTGCCTACATGAACAAGGCGTCTTTACCTGAGTGGTGTGACTCTCCCGATGTCTCTGAAATGATGACGTCGTGGTGCTGCTTACACACAACCTGGAGTATCCATCTTCTTCAGGTAAACCTATTGAGGCCAACACAAATCAGCAGTTAAGTTGTGTCTCCTTTCCCCAAATAAAGTAAACTGTGTACTTACTGTAACATACTAAAATTACATATTTTACAGATGGAGATGATCATCCATAAACACTAATCAAATACTCAATTTTTCAATGAAACATGGGCATCCAAAATATTGCTGCAGTTGTATGTAGTAAAAGAAGACATGCACTGATAGAAGGAGTAAGATGATAATAAAGAAACACATCCCAATAGCACAAAAATGAGCAAAAGAGTATTGGAGGGGAGAAGGGAAACCGTTCTAGAGACCGGGAATATTTGCTGAAGCATCGACGGGAAAGGGAGGCACGTGGCCAACGGAGAGAAGACAGATTCACCTGGGCTCCTACAGAAGGTGCAGCTGGCATTTCATTTGTAGGAGAGTAGGGAGGTAGAGAAGGGATTAAAAACAGATAAGATAGAAACAAGTGTATGTATCAGATGAATTCCATTGAAGGTAGTCAATTTTGCACACAAAAAAGATGGAATTTAGGTGAGTTTCCATGAGGAAAAGGTTGGGGTAGCTGCCCATTCACAACATGCCATTCATAACCAACTATATAGGATAAGTTGTGGGTTTAAGGAAATTTGCATGCTCCTTTACACAACCAATATAGAAGTACCTATGAGGAACTAAAGAATTTTATTAATTATTCTTCGTGATAGAAGCAGTGTTTCTCAACCTTGGCACTTTGGCATTTGGGGCCATATAATTCTCTGTTGTGGGGACTGTCCTGTGCATTGTAGATTGTTTAGCAGTACCCACTAGATGCCAGTAGCATCCCCATTTGTAACAACCAACATGTTTCCAGACATTGCCAAATGTCTTCTGGGGGGCGAAATTGTCCTTCCTCCAATGGTTGAGAATCTTTGTGATAGAGGTATCACATATCACCACAAGTGACTTGATTAATAAACACAAATACACAAAAAGAGAAATAACCACCCAATGGAAAAAGTTCAACCCAGAGAACTTTAAATACTGAAGCAATTACTACTCTCATCTGAAGGCATAATTAACTGGCATGGCATAATTGATTAAACATACACATGATTCCTAAATTAAAAATCATTAGAAAATCACTGCACATTGTTCCAATTACAGGAGTGAATGAGTTCCTCAGGGAACTCCACACAGTCCTGTTAACACCTAACAATGCCTGCCAATTGATCTCCGTGTTTTACGTACAAATACCACAATATGGAAAGCTCAACTGCACAGTCCAAGCAGACTACAGCCAGCACCTGGAAACTGGCACACCTGTGGATGCGGAGCCCTGTGCTGGAGAATGGGTCCCAGCTGTCCACGATAGCAATCACCTTCATTTGTAAGTGGGAATCTGGTGTTTAGACACTGGGGTAGCAGGTAAAGGAAAGGCTCCAACCAAACAGCTCATGTTGGAACAATCTGGAGCTCAAGCAAGTAGGAGGGTATATGGAAGTCTAAGATCAGACACAATTTTGAATTTCAGGCAACTAGATAAGCAGAGGGTTGGCAAAATCAATCAACCAACCAATCAATCAATCAACCAATCAATCAACAAAATGTGTTTCCAGGCAGCAGGGCACAGCACAGGGCTGGAGATTCAGGAGAAGGCCTCCCTCTTTGAGGAGAGTCAAGGCTATGTGTGAAGGGGGAAAAAGGGCAGATTGATGAGCAAGACAAATGCACACTTCTAGAGAGAAACCAGTTCGCTGGACGTCTTCCTGATACAGGGGATCAGAGGCAGGGAAAGAGAATTGTGATCCATTATTCAGCTGAGGAGCTCATCACGGAATGTGGAGGACTCTTCACCTGAACACACACGGGAATGACTCAGGGGTTCAGTACAGTGCAGGTAGCTCAGAGGAGGATCTTGGAGAAAGCAGGGATTAACCCCAACCAAAGGGACTGGAAAATACTTCCTGGTGCTGCAGTAGAAGGATCTGGGCCTTCGGGATGAGAAGACTTTCAAAAGATGAAGTTGAGAAGAGCACGCCCGGCTGAGAGAATAAGTGAGCTAAGGCAATGAAAAACCAGACAGCTCCATGGCTGGGGAATGGATGACATGGCCAGGGTGGGACACCTGGAGAACGTACTGGAAGTACAGGAGTCCAGATGGTAAAGGGCTTTCCAGAGCACTTCACACAAAAGTGACCATATTGTGTAAACAGTAGGTAGCACTGCTGATTTCCAAGAAGAGCAGTGACACCATTTTACGTAAGAGGTGAGTCAAAAGGAATTTCATGGCTAATGACTAAAGAAAACATTGGCCCAGATCCTGTGGCTGGCTCAACAGGGAGGGACACATGGCTCCAGTTTGGGGCAGGTGGGGGAGGACAGAAGTAGAGGCAGGCAGATGAGGAGGGACTGGAGAAGGGGTTAGAGGAGTGGACAGTGTGAAAAGTCTGGGGGAGGAAACCCTGAAGGCTGCAGCGACAGGTGAAAGACCCTCAGGATGGCCAGTGCATCCAGGTGGTGTGAGCTAGGGGGACAGGGTGTTGCCAGGAAGCTGCAAAGGCATGAAGGAGGCTAGACAGTGGGGTTTTTATTCTTTGACCATCAAACTATTTTATTTTGCTGTCATATTAGAAGCAGCACCTTTTTAAAAACAAATGATCTAAAAATGACACCAAAGGCACAGACCACGAAGGAAAAAATGGATCAATGCCTCTATAGAAACATTAAAAATAAATATATGTTGGCCGGCCCGGTGGCGCACTGGATAGTGCG
>NW_007731276.1:262292-272848 GCF_000696425.1 Galeopterus variegatus | reverse complement strand
TGAGGGTTGCGATCCGTTGCCGGACACGGAAAAAAAGACAAAAGACAAAAAAAATAAAAAAATAAAAAAATAAATAAATATATGTTAAAAATATCATCAAAATAAAATTCAAATTAAAAAGAACAAAATAGAACATTTAAATACATTAAATAAGAGGCTTTATTATTCTTTAAACACATTAAAAATCAAAATAAACAACCTATTCTTGGATTTTTAAAAGTGAACAAAGAATTGTCTAGAAAATGGAGAAAGAATTAAATGACCAATATATAATAAACATGCTTATTTTCATTAAGTATTCAAAAAATGTTTATAGAGATACAAAAACTTACCCACATTGCCTATCAAAGTAACAAAGATTTCAAAACTTTTTGTTATAGAATTTTCAAACATATGAGGATACTTAAAAAAGCTTGTGAAAAAATTGAATTGAAAGATAACATAAATCCTTCCATGAACTTTTTGAAGTACATTCATGTATAAAATTAAAAAGAATAAATATGTAGTGAAACTCCAAGCTTTAAAACTGTCAATATTTCATTCGTTTCATCTATTTCTCACTATTTTTTGAAAGTTCCAGAAATCATGTCCTTTCACCTGTAAATACTTGAGAATCTGTCCAAAACTGGTAAGAACATGTTTTTTTAACATAGCAGGGATTTCCTCATACAGCTAAGGAGACTATTGTTAAGCAGAGGCCCTCAGAAAAGCCCCAGAATCTTGCAGGGTGCACAATTCCACACTGCAACTTAGGGTGGAAGAGTCCCAATCAGTCTTGAGGAACACTTAGAGTTATATTGAAGCCCTTTATTTTCACTGTCATTGGAAGGCAGGATTTCATCGCAGGACGATGCTCTCACAGAACTTTTCTTATTGTCACGTCCTTCTGCCAAGACCAGACTGAGAGCTGATAATTCCTAGTTTAGAGAGTTACACGTCCTCTTCCCAACATAGGGTAGTGACAGTGTGCCTCAAAAAGCTGAGCATGTCCGTTTGATACTAACCCTTTATTTTAAAAAGCCATTCTTGCCCAATTTGTAGCAAGGGCTGAGGTCTTCTGAAGCTGCACCTCCCCTACCCTGCAAATGCCCAGCTCCCCTACTCAGAGAAAGCACACAGAAGCTCCGAGAAAGGGATTCTGCAAAAGCCGATCTACGCAGTGTAATAGATAGGAATACGGACACCCGACAGAACTTGCTGCTTCCATTTGCGCTTGGGAGAGGAAAAGCCAGAAAGACGGTCGCCTTGACTGAGGGTCTAAGTGGACCGAGAAGCCGCTGCTTGCCCTCTTCTTGTGTGTTGGGTTACACTCAGAGCTTTGCAAGTGAGACCTTTTCCCAGGACACAGAGATGATCACATACTGTGATTTTCGACAGCAGGAGACTCTGGGGTTGTGAAGTCTACTTTCAGAGCCTGGTGGGCTCATTCAAAGTCTTACAAGAAGAGAATGGGACAGACTGTAAGCGGTAGCAAGTCACTGAATTCTACATGGTCAGCCAGTTTGAACCTGCTAGTCACACCTCTGTCACTTTGTAGGGATCCAGAGTTGCTCAGTCAATAGTGGGAGTTGTATTCTCTTCTCACATCCTCCCTGTTTACCAAGCACTCGGTAATCTTCAGTTCCTCCCTTTTCTATGAATCTGGACATCCGTGTTCTCCTAGCTCGTCAATGCCTGCTCCATTCATATATCTGCATTTCTGTCCGTCTCAACTTGTCTTTCTCAGTTTGGAATTTTACATGGTTTTGTGGTCAGATTTTTTTTTTCTCATTCCTTTGTATACTTCCTCTTCTGGTGCTATAAATAATCCCCATGCCTCCAGCTTCTTTGAAAATTCTGCTTCTCAACTTGTCTTTCTCAGTTTGGAATTTTACATGGTTTTGTGGTCAGATTTTTTTTTTCTCATTCCTTTTTATACTTCCTCTTCTGGTGCTATAAATAATCCCCATGCCTCCAGCTTCTTTGAAAATTCTGCCTTGTCTATATGTCCATCCTGAAACTCTTGCCTGAACTCCAAAACTGTGACCGTCATTTATGTAGCAATCACTTGTAGTCAGAAGTCCTCACTTCTTGAACTCCAAATCCACCTACAGGTCTAACCTTCTCTTAGAATTTCCCTTCTTTGACACGCCCCTTCATCTTGGCTCCTATTCCAATACATTCTCTAATTCTGCTTGGTATACAAAACCTGCAGAGGCTCAGGTGAGGGAATACGAAAGTGGTCCCCCCCAACATAATGTCCTGTTTTACTGCTCACCCAGAATAGTACCATCAGGTGCATTTCTACCAAATAGCAGATAGTGCCCCCTCAAAACAAGGTCAACCCTTTCAGAGAGATTCTTTAAACTGGCATTCAAGGCTCTGTACCTCTTACTTAGCAATTTCATTCCATCCTACTTACCTGTTCCTGCCACAAATACATAGTACGGCAAATTATGGAAATGTGCTTCCTTCTTGTCTGAATCCTACTCATTTGGAAAATCTCAGCCTTTTCCATGAAGGATCCTTAATAATCCCAGCCCACCAGCATATCCGTCGTTTATGTGGAAAGTAATAGAGTAATCATTATTTAAGTGACATATTTGACACTTGTTACTGACTGCCCTATTTTGTAATCTCTTTTGATATGTCAATGTTCTTTGTAGTTTCACTGTTCACCTAGAGGACACCTTGTGCTGCTTGGGTATCATATCACTTCCCATGCATACCACAACACCCATGTACAATTGGGGCGCTAAATAAATGCCTTGATGAACTTATGTGCACCTGCCTCTTCACGAGGCTTCCTCCTGCCAGTCTACCCTTCATATTATTTTAAATCCTCCAACGTAAGTATAAAACAGAACCCTGTCCTAAACTCTGCCAGTATATTCTTGCTTCTGCTCATCCCAGGGGCTCCAAATTGTAATGTTTTTCATTGCCCTGAATACCTGTGTAGGCCATCAAAATGATATGTATGTTTGACTACACACATATGTGCATTTGGGTCCATGTGCAAATGAGACATGAGGCATTGAATATATATAGCCTGCATGGTCTTGGAGAATCGATTTCACTGCTTTGCACCCCATGTAACTCATGTATCTCATTTTTTGTTTTTATTCAATAAATCCTCACGGATCTTCTAGCTTTAAAACACATAAGATTTTATGATAACTCTGTATAGGTAATATTTATTAAGCACTAACTTTAGACTAGCATCATCATACTAAATACTCATAGCAACCCTTGAGGTAGCTTCTTAGATTATTCCCATTTATAAGATAAGAAAACTGAAAAGCAGAGGAGTTAAGTAACTGGCCCGTGGTACGTTGTTGATAAGCATCAGAGCTGGGGTTTGAACACAAGCAGAAGGACTCCTTGAGCACCAGGGACAATGTCACACTGCAAGGAAATAGCAGAGTGACACTGCACTCCATCCATTTTCAACCCTGACTTCTCAACTACAGTGGAGAAAGTTAAATAAATGATGACCAAATTAAAAATTACTTAATATGACTTCAAAATGCTTTTAACTAGAAGGAGGAGTGGGGTGGGGCTTTGTAGATGCCCCAGGAGCTTTTTTTTCTTTGCAAAGGTACCTTCTGCTGCTCAGAATAGATCATTGCCCAATATCGCGGATTGTCAAATGAAGACTTGCTTCCTTTTCTCCAGCTGTTAGACTTTGAGGCAGACAGCAGTATGAGTTCCAAAGAATCTGTACAATTTCCATAAACAAAGTGATGTTGCAAAATGTATATTTAAAGACATTTTATGGGCTGAGGTTCTATGGCCAGCTGTGTGGACCTATTTCGAGGTGCAGCTGATGGAAGCCAGTCTTAGATGCTCCCAGCATCGGTGTGGTGTGGGGCTCTAACAGGACTAAGTTCAGTGTGGCTCTGGAGTCTATGCAAAGAATGAAAAGCTCCTGGCCCTGCTAACGATCTCACCCAGTTCTTCCCCTTAGCCTTTTCTCAACACAGATAACCCATACTGTGCACTGAGGATGAGCATAATGCAAATAAAAAGAGAGACAATCTTTTCAGAATGATAAATGTAAACTCAAATGCAATGACTGTATTCTTTAATTGCCATTTTTTCCTGATGCTCAGCAAAAAAATGTATATTCATTGAGCAGCAAGAAAGAAAATCATACTGAACATAAAATGCCATACTTGGAATTTTTTTATATCTCTATTTCCCCACAAAATAAACATCTTTATATTCACAATATTTTGTTTGATATAGCTAAAATGTTCTAACACGAAAAATTGCTCTCTAATCTAATGATAAATAACTATAAGTCCAGGGAATAATTAAGTATACAAAAAAAGATCTAAGTCTGTGTTCACATCAGTAAAAGGATGGCAATTAAAGTAAGTGATAGCTATAATTACCCACACAAAACTGTATTTCAGCAAATGAACAAACAGATAATTATTTCTGGGAAGCAGAGGTAGCAAGCAGATACTGGCATTTAAACGAGAAATTGTTTCCTAGAAAATAACACTATTTCTGATTCAATTAGAACTTTAAGTTATTTTAAACATTTATTTTCATCATGTGCCTTTATTTAGAAAGAACATTGACTGTCATTTGTGAATTATGAATCCGCACTGATAACTGCTTTAAAAGTTATCATGATCATGTCCCTATCATTTGCTGCACATGTGCGGTATCTGTTTAATTTTTATAATACTGACTAGGACAATTTTTCTCCCTGTCCTCTGCATAGGATTTACTGGTTCACATGTAACATGCAACATTGTTTCCTAACAACATTGTGGGCCTAAGTACACAGGGCACCGTGCAGGGTATTTCAGTAATCACAGGGAAGTTTCAGACACCAGCCATTCAGGTTGTTCCCCAAATCAGCAGAAACATGTCGAGTTGCTTTGAAAGACTGAATTCCCAATTGAAATATTTTTTCTTTGTGCACATAACTCTTGAGATTATCAAGTAGTCTTCATTAATGATAGTGCAGAACCAGCTTTATTTTACAATCTGGTCCCTGTAATCACTTAAGGGAGAACATATAAATCTGTGTTCCAGAGTTGAGACATACATTAATTGGTACATGCTTAAATTTAGAAGGCTGATAACCCCAAAAACTTAATTTTCTACTTTTATTTTCAAAGAGCCTATTCCACAAACATTTACATTTTGGTCTAGTGGGTTTTTGTTTGTTCCTTTGGTTTTGTTTTAAATTATAGAGTCAGACTCACACTTTTTTTTTTTTTTTGGTATTAAGTTTTCTAGGACTATTTCCTGAGCCTTAGTTTTTGCCTTTTGACTTAAAACACACACATAAAAATAAATATTTCGGTGAACGGAAGTTCCCTCTTTCCTATCCCCTCTCTCTCTTTCTCAATTTTTTTTTTTGGAAAGTCATGGAATTATAACTACCACACAAATCAAGAAATGGAGCATTGTTGTTACCCAGAAGCCCCCATGGTCCTCTCTCCAAATGACTGTGGTTCTTTCTCCAACAGGTGCCATCACAACCACTGTCCTTCCCTGTGTGGTACTCCCTTCTGCATGGCTTCTTGTCCCTTGCCAGTCAGGTCCCTAATTCCACAGCGTGTGCAGCACTATCACATTGGAGTTTTAACTTGCATTTCCCTAATTACCAATGAGGTTAGACTCCATAAACAGTGTTTAAGTGCTTATTCAGGTCTCCTGCCCAATCTTATATTCACTTATCTTTTGTTTCTAATTTAAATGAACTCTGAATATGACCCTTCACTTGTTAAATATGGTGAAGATATTTTCTCCCAATTTATGGTTTTGTTTTTTGTTTGTTTGTTTTTCACGGTTAGCACTCTTTTGTGTCTTGTTTAAGAAGTCCTTCTTTCTTTTCCTTTCTCTAAGGTGAAAAATATATTCTATATTTTCTTCTGTAAATTTTTTTGTTTTACATTTGACATTTGGATCTATAATCTACCAGAACTCTTTTGTGTGGATAGCACGAGGTATTTTATTCCCCGCCAGGAAGAGCAATTGACTATTTTTCTCTCAGTGCCCTTCAGTACCAATTTTGTCATAAATAAGTGGCTATTTATGCTGGGAGAATTTTCTTTTTTCCCCTCCTTCTTTATTTCTATTTTCTGGAAGAGTTTATGGAACACTGGCATTATTTCATTCTTAGAATTTTGGGGGAACTTACTAGAGAAACTATTTTGGCCTAGAGCTCTCCATGCAGGAAAGTATTTATTGCAACTTCAATTAATTTAATATTTACAGTATTATTTAGCTTTCCTGCTTCTTTTTTCCATTTTGATTAATTTTTTTTTTTGAGAAATGTGTTTTTTCATGTAAATTTACAAGCTTATGTTGGCATTAAACTATTCATAGTATTCTCTTATTACTATTTTTAAATTTTTTCAAGGTCTGTGATGGTATCTATTTTTTATTCCTAGAATTTGTAATTTGTGCCCACTTTCTTTATTTCTCTATTACCCATGCAAGAGAATTGTCAATTCTACTAATGCTTTCAAAGATAAATGTTTTCTAAAAACCAACCTTAGCTATGTTTTTTGTTTTATATTTCAACTTATACTTTTATATTTATTATATTTTTCCCTATACTTTCTTGGCATTTAAACTTTTGTTCCATTTCTAACTTCTTGACACTTTTAACACTGATTTTCAGCTTTTCCCCTCTTGCAATTTGTATGTTTAAATTAAACATTTCTGTTTATTATGACATTAGCTGCAAGTTCTGTTATGTCAAATATTTATTGTCATTAGTTATGATGTTTTGCTTTTAAGTTTATATTGTAATTTCTTCTTGAACTCCTTGATTATTTAGAGATGTAATTACTAACTTCCAAATATATGAGCATTGTTGTTGCTTTTTAAAATATTTTCATGCTATATCTTTTCCTTTTCTAAGCCTTTACACATTTAATCTTTCAGCAATCTCATATTTTACATGTTTTCAGAAATCATAATCTTTAAAATATTGTATTAATCATTTATCTTTAATGCAGATTTATGCTAAAGGAATCATTTAAAATTTAATATAATTAAATAAAGTTTATTTTCATATGTGCTTTTATAGCTACCATCTAAGGCCTTTCTATTTATCCTCCCTTTGAGATATTCCTATTTCAGTCCTATTTTTTATCCATTCTATTTCACTCCCTTCGTTAGTATGGAAATCATACATCCCAGTAGTATTCTTTTAGGGGTTACCTTTGAAGCTAAAACCAGCAAGTTAGATTTATCAGCGTGTAATATTAAATAGAATCTTACCCCTTTTATTATTCTTTATTCCTTCCTGTATCTCTGAGCATTCTGTGTATGTCAATGTTTAATACTTTTAGTTTTTTTTTAAATAAAATATACTTAACTTCTCTTTGTTTCTACAGGAAATTTTTTGTTATTTATAAAATTGTGGATTAGCAAATATTTTATTTGAGTGTGATAAAAGTCAATGTTTAATACTTTTAGGTTTTTTTTTTTAAATAAAATATACTTAACTTCTCTTTGTTTCTAGAGGAAATTTTTTGTTATTTATAAAATTGTGGATTAGCAAATATTTTATTTGAGTGTGATAAACACGTCATTCCATTGCCTCCGGACTTCAATTGCTGGTCCTTTGAAGGTAATATGTCTTTTTGTTTGTTTGTTTGTTTGTTTGTTTTTTGTTTTCGCTCTGGCTGCTTCTAAGGTTCATGCTTGGTCTTTATTTTACTATACAAGTATTTCACCATGATATACTTAGGAATAATTTTCTTTTAATCTGTTCTACTCAGCCTTTACGTAGGTTTTTGTTTTGTTTTGTTTTGTTTTTACAAAAGTCAAATCGATTGAGGCTTACTTTAGAGGCAGTAAGCATCACCCATTTAGAACGGCCTCTGTGCACCTGCAGGACACTGGCACTCTGGTGTTAGCAACACCACACACCCCTTGCAGCCCCTCTCCTACCATTATCCCCAGCCTCTATTTTCTGTCCCTACAGTTTTGCTTTTTCCAGAATGTCATGTAGTCAGAATCATACTCATAGTCTTTTGATTCTGACTTTTTTCACTCAACACAATGCATTTGAGCCATTTGTTCTGCAGCATGTAATAGTCGATCATTCTTATTTCCTGCAGAGTGTATCCATGTGCTCGTTAAGCCCCATTGTCCACCTCCCATGAAGGCACGCACACCTTCATGGAATCCCCTCCCACTGAGTGTGGGCTGGATTTATCGACTCAATAGACTGTGCAGAGTGTTGTCCCTTCCAAAGTTAGCTTATGTAAAGACTGGGCTCCCACCCTGGTGCTCTCTCTTGAATTGTTTGCTATGGGGGAAGCCAGCTGCCTTGCTGAAGCCACCCTTTGGGGAGGGCCATGTGAGTGCACTTGGGTGTGACTTTTCTGAGGCCTGCCAAAAGCCATGGGATTGACCTTGAAAATAGCGATCCTTCAGACGAGCCTCAAGGTGACTGCAGTTTTGGCTGAGAGCTTTACTGCCACTTCCTGAAGGACCTGAGACCAAAAGCATTCTCCAAGCCACATCCAGCTTCCTGACCCACAGAAACTAAAAAAAAATAACAACCATTTGTTGCATTAAGCCTTTACATTGTTGGGGTAATTTGTTGCACAGAAATGAATAATATAATGCNCTTCCTGTATCTCTGAGCATTCTGTGTATGTCAATGTTTAATACTTTTAGTTTTTTTTTAAATAAAATATACTTAACTTCTCTTTGTTTCTACAGGAAATTTTTTGTTATTTATAAAATTGTGGATTAGCAAATATTTTATTTGAGTGTGATAAACACGTCATTCCATTGCCTCCGGACTTCAATTGCTGGTCCTTTGAAGGTAATATGTCTTTTTGTTTGTTTGTTTGTTTGTTTGTTTTTTGTTTTTCCTCTGGCTGCTTCTAAGGTTCATGCTTGGTCTTTATTTTACTATACAAGTATTTCACCATGATATACTTAGGAATAATTTTCTTTTAATCTGTTCTACTCAGCCTTTACGTAGGTTTTTGTTTTGTTTTGTTTTGTTTTTACAAAAGTCAAATCGATTGAGGCTTACTTTAGAGGCAGTAAGCATCACCCATTTAGAACGGCCTCTGTGCACCTGCAGGACACTGGCACTCTGGTGTGTTAGCAACACCACACACCCCTTGCAGCCCCTCTCCTACCATTATCCCCAGCCTCTATTTTCTGTCCCTACAGTTTTGCTTTTTCCAGAATGTCATGTAGTCAGAATCATACTCATAGTCTTTTGATTCTGACTTTTTTCACTCAACACAATGCATTTGAGCCATTTGTTCTGCAGCATGTAATAGTCGATCATTCTTATCGTCCACCTCCCATGAAGGCACACACACCTTCATGGAATCCCCTCCCACTGAGTGTGGGCTGGATTTACCGACTCAATAGACTGTGCAGAGTGTTGTCCCTTCCAAGATTAGCTTATGTAAAGACTGAGCTCCCACCCTGGTGCTCTCTCTTGAATTGTTTGCTATGGGGGAAGCCAGCTGCCTTGCTGAAGCCACCCTTTGGAGAGGGCCATGTGAGTGCACTTGGGTGTGACTTTTCTGAGGCCTGCCCAAAGCCATGGGATTGACCTTGAAAATAGTGATCCTTCAGACGAGCCTCAAGGTGACTGCAGTTTTGGCTGAGAGCTTTACTGTCACTTCCTGAAGGACCTGAGACCAAAAGCATTCTCCAAGCCACATCCAGCTTCCTGACCCACAGAAACTAAAAAAAATAACAACCATTGGTTGCATTAAGCCTTTACATTGTTGGGGTAATTTGTTGCACAGAAATGAATAATATAATGCAGTTAGCAGCTGAAGGACTTTTGACATGCTTCCAGTTTTATGTGACTGTGAATAGTTACCATGAGCATTTACATACAGGTGCCGTGTGGACACTGTCTTCATTTCTCTTGGGTAGATATCTAGGAGTAGGATTGCTGGGTCATATGGAAAGTGTATGTTGAACTTTATAAGACACTGCCAACTAAATCCGTTTCTTGACACTTTTGTTGGTGTTGGAAAATTCCCTAACATTCTCACCAAATCGCTTTCTGCCCATGTACTGTCTCCTCTTTGGCTGGGATTCCAATAACCCTGCTTACCGTGTCCTTTAAGTCTTTACCCATTTTCTGGAAGTTTCACTCTTTTCTTTTGCTTCAATTTGTTTCATTCTGGAGATTTTCTGATTTTCCTTCCACTTTCCCAGTAGTTTTTTTGTTTTTGTTTAGTTTTAAACAACTGTTTCTAATTAAATTTAACTTCATCTTCTATTGTACTCCATTTCATTACTATATTTTTTAATTTCAGAATTTCTATTTGACAGTATTTTATGGCTTCCCATTTCTGCTGAAATTCTCTTTCTTTTATCTTTTTGGGTAGAGGAAACATACTTATTTTAAGGAATATGTCTTTGAACTCCAATCTTTTGAGCCCCTGTGGATATACTGCAATTTACTGCTATTTCTTCTGATTTCTGATTTCTGGCTTCTGATTTCTCTTCTTATTTTGTGTGCTCCTGTGTCTCATTATTTCTGATTGTGTGTTGAACTCTGTGTTTGAAAACTGGTTTGTAAGAAAATTTTGAAGTCTGAT
>NW_007731276.1:259292-260955 GCF_000696425.1 Galeopterus variegatus | reverse complement strand
CAATCCCAGGAGGCCTTTGGAAGCATGGCTTGTCTTCTCAGCTGCCTTCTCTGGATGAGGTGAGTACTTCCAGAGCCCCCAGGAGAAGCCTAGACCGGGGTCGCCCTGCGCCAACTCATCCCATCCACTTCTTCAGCCCCTTCCCCGGATTTTGATGTCTCCGTAGTTCCCTGGTTCCTTTAATCAGACTTAGCAACAACAACAACAAATGTTTTGACCAGCTTTTCTGGATGTTCTCAGAAAAAGGTTGGTCTGAGTTTTCCCATCAGCCATTACTAGCAGTGCTAAGTGCTGGGCTTCTTTTATGTGTGAGAGGAAATATTTGTTTAAACCACGACTACACAGTTTTGGATACATGCAGCCAAGCCAATTTCTAAATGCTACATTCAATAATTCACTTAAAATACATAAGACAGTTTGGTATTTACCATTCCTTCAATATTATTTTCCTTTACATTTCTTAGTTATGAGAAAAAAAGTATTTTTTTAATTAAAAATATTGGTAGATCTTTCATTTCCTCCTTCTGCTTATTATAAGACTCATTTTTTACTGGTTCTTATAGACCAATACTTTATAAAATCTCTGAAAAGTCAACGATTACAATTCTCAGTCTTTAGCCTAAGCAAAATATGACAATAATACCTACAGTGAAATCTCCCACTTCATATTCTGTTTTCCAGTTCTTAAGCCTACCTCATTTTTATATTTTAAATCCATTCTTCCTAGAAAGTTGAGACAGCTTAAAACTTTTATTAATTTACTTCTGAGTTTAAAAGTGCTTACCATTGGAGACAGAATTTCCATTTTCAGCAGTTAGAGCACTGGATAGTGAATTAGATAATTGAATTCCACGGTTATTTGCATTTCTATCTTGAGTCTCTGAAGCAATTTCGGATGTGTTAGGATCATCCCGGCTAGTGATGTTCATGTTAGTTTCAAAACCTAAAATAAATTTTAGAAAAGTTTATTCTTTTCATTAAAAATGTACTGAATAAATTGAATAAAACATTGAAGAAAATAAACTCATTAAATCAGACAATTTCATTTAAATTAAATTGATAGTAATGTGTAATCAAATTTGTGGCCTACAAAATAGTCACTAATGTTTGCAACCACACTGTTAAACATAGAGGAAAATATTAAGTGGTGAAAATCAATTTCATATTTGGTTATTTTCAAACATATTTATACAGAATTTCTGACATCATAGATCAAATAACTCATTATTATAGTACTTCCTATCTTGAAGGCAATAAGTTTATGTTTCAGAAGTTTTCTGAATTATTAAATTTAATTAGAGTTAGGCAATCTTACAGCTTTGAAAAAAATTAGAAATATATTTTTAACATTATTATAAAAATTATTACTGTCCATTTTGGAATACTAAACTTCAAAGCCCTACTTCTGTATTCTACACATTGAAATAACTACTTAAATATTTAATGCATGTCCTATATCGAGTGTTCTGAGATGTGTGCACACAGAAGCCATTGTCCAAATTCAGCTGAAGGGCTGAATAAAGACTTTTTTTTTTGACAATGTAGTATTAACAAAGTAAAATATAACAAATGCTAGGGCTTCAAAACAACATCTCACTGAGCAGATTTTCCTATGGTTGCTGCATTATCCTCAGGTAGGGTCTACACGTGTGGAGAGTCTGCA
>NW_007731276.1:257918-258905 GCF_000696425.1 Galeopterus variegatus | reverse complement strand
TGTGCACACAGAAGCCATTGTCCAAATTCAGCTGAAGGGCTGAATAAAGACTTTTTTTTTTTGACAATGTAGTATTAACAAAGTAAAATATAACAAATGCTAGGGCTTCAAAACAACATCTGAGTAGATTTTCCTATGGTTGCTGCATTATCCTCAGGTAGGGTCTACACGTGTGGAGAGTCTGCAAATCACGCACATCAGTCCACCCTGCGTCAGATGTACCCCTCCCTCTCTCCTCCCCATCCCCCACCCCCGGGTCAGGCTCCTGCCCTCAGCCTGCACAGGTGTGCCTGGGATTGGCTCTGTGCCTGGGACTGGCTCTTGTATCCCCAAGAACCTCAACAAAAGCACCAAATTATCAACATCAACAATATGCGTGCTGTGTTTGTTATTTTCTGTTGATACCTAGTAGGTTTTTTTTTTTTTTTTGTCTTTTTTGTGACCAGCTGCACCGCACTCACCCAGTGAGCACACTGGCCAGGCCATCCCTATATAGGATCCAAACCCGCGGCTTGAGTGCTGCTGCGCTCCCAGTGCCGCACTCTCCCGAGTGGGCCACGGGGTCGGCCCCTACCTAGTGGGTTCTGACTGTCTTAATGTTAGGCCTTTCTAAAGTTTTAGGCTAACAAATTATTCAAAAGTGATAATAAGCTCTGTTTGTGTTATTATACTTCACTTATGGGAGAATAGTGTGTTATCTGTCACCCCTGATCCTGATAACCTGTATGCTGATAGGCAGAGACGTTATCTCGATTTTGCTGAAGAGGGAGTTAAAATTACTCAGAGTCATGCAGCTGGAAAGAGGTAGAATGGAACTTTAATCCATATATTCTGATTATTGTTGTTTTTTTTCCACTAAAAGATAAATTAGATTATGTCATTTCCATGCTTAAAGCTCTTGAATGAATTGCTGTTGCCTACAACCTAAAGAAGAGAAGGAAGGAAGGAAGGAAGGAAGGAAGGAAGGAAGGAAGGAAGGAAGGAAGG
>NW_007731276.1:255490-256334 GCF_000696425.1 Galeopterus variegatus | reverse complement strand
TTAAGCTCAGTGAAGGAGGAGGGGACAGAAGCGCTTGTCTAGAAAGGCGAGCTCCACCCGCATGAGCGCAGACCCTGGTAGTAGCACCGTCATGAATCAGGAATGTGGAAGCAAAGGGGTGACAGAGGGAGACAGGGGCATATCGCCCAGGGCCAGGAGGCTACCACTGTAGGGAACCGAGGCTTTATTTCCAGTGCACTGGGAGGATACTGAAGGGTCTGTTGCAGGGAGTAGCTCACTGGGTGAATGGGGACAGTCTCTGAAGTCTGGTAGTAACAGGCTCAATCCTCTGAGGCTTGATGTGGGGTCTCAGAGGGAATACCTGAAGCTCGCTTACCTAATAACTGATTTCTATCTCATAAACAACTGATCTATTTAAATTATAATCAAAAGGTTCATTTTTGCAATTAAAGCTTAGGAATATTTCCATATTTTTAATCAACAGGTTAAATTGTAGCCAAGATATATTTAAAAATTTGTCCTACAAGATAGGCTGCAATTTTCACATTATCTGCTAAAATGTTCTTTATTTTTTTATCTTAAAAACATACGCCTACCTAAAGATGGCTCTGTATGGGAACAAGGGAACAGATCCTTCCTGACATAAGATGTAAGAATTAATGGTCTGCATATTTACTCTCGTGATAATAACCACGTCCTGTGTGTTTATGATGTGCCAGTCCCTGCTAGATGTGTTACTTGATTTAGCTCTCGTTTTTATAACAATCCTGAAGAGCTGTCACTATTATGCCTATTTTCGAGATGAGGTCATTAAGGCTTGGAGAGGTTGATCTACGTGCAAACATTTCACAACTAGTCAGGGTTGCGCTGGATTCAGACCAAG
>NW_007731276.1:249416-254287 GCF_000696425.1 Galeopterus variegatus | reverse complement strand
TGGTTTGAACCTGTGGTATTTTCTTTTAGCCCATAAATGGGATTTCTAGGTGACTTTTGCCTGGGGCTGTTCTTACAGGTATGGGAGAAATGAGTCACATCAGGATCAGACTTAAAGATAAAGTCTTAGCCTTTACAGTAGGATATGGTTATTAAATACATGTTTGTAATGTAGGCACATTTAAGTTGAAGTTTAACCTAGTGAGAGCGTTCTAGCAAATCTGTAAATGTTAATACAAAAATTTTTTCCAGTGTCCTGTTCTTGTTTTTTTGTAACTAAAATATCACTCTGGGTGGGTGTGATCCTTTGAAAACTGTGGTTCTCAATAGGAGGTGATTTTGCACCCCCACCCCTCCCTGGGGACATTGAGTAATGTTTGGAGACATTTTCAGTTGTCACAACTGGAAGGGGGAGTGCTACTACCATCTAATGGGTGGGGGCCAGGGATGCTGTGAAACATCTTACAATGCACGAGACAGCCCTCACAACCAAGAATTACCGAGCACAGAATGTCAACAGTGCTGAGGTTGAGAAACCCTGTTCTGAAACATAAGTCAGATCCTGAAATGTGCCTCCTCAAGCCTGTTCACTGGGATCTTTGTTCATTGAGATTAACATCCAAAGGCTTCCTGAGACCCAGAAGACCCTCCTCCACCTGCTTCCTGCTTTTTTCAGGCCTCATCCCTACCTCACACCCTCACCCTCACCCTTTGCCATGTGCTGCCCCTGCCGCATTGGCCCCTCTGTACCCCTCATGCTCCAGGAGAGCAGGAAGGCCTTGCAGACCACCTTCTGGAGAGCAGCACCCCTCTCTCCATGCCAGGTCGATTTCTGTCCCCAACCCCTGCTTTAGTTTTCTACACAGTCCTTCTCACTGCAGGGCAGGTGGCATTTTAATTGTTTTTTTTTTTTATCTTTTTCTGTCTCCTTCCTTTGGCATGCTGGCACTGTTGAGTCTGCTGTATTCTCAGTGCCTGGAACAGTGTCTGGCACATGGAAGGTACTCAATAAATTTATGTTGAAAGAAAAGAGAAAAAAATGAACAATAAATGAATTCTAACAGCAACATTGCAATGGAAAACTTCTCTGAAAGGAACTACACTTTTTAAAAATGTAACATAGTCGCAAATGAGGGTGGTAAAGTCATGCACCACAGTGATGATTTCTCCCCTTTCACCTGAGATGGATGGAAATGTATGAAAGGGTTTTCAGTGTTAATAATACTTCTTTGAGGTCCAATCTCTACTTATTTAAAATGATAAGGAAAATACCTCATTGCATGAGGTGAACAATCACATTATTCAGAGGACCAGAGCTGTTTGCTTTCTTCCTAAGCAGGTTAACTTGCCAGAGGAAAGACCTATGGATCGATTCCTAGCCCATGGTTTGAGGATTCATAAATTTTGACTATTGTTCTACCAATTATCAGAATGTAAGATCCATAAAGATTTTTTTTAAGTCTTACTTTACATTGCTTTACAATCTCTGATATCAGGAAGTTAAAATCAATTTGGAAAGTGTGGGCGTGCTTCTTCTGTGCTGCATGTGACTCTGGAATCTTGGTGGCTAGGGGTGGGCACAGGAGGGCCAACCAGGAGTCTAGTGAGTGGGGGTTCCATGCACCAGTCCCCCCAAACTTCACCAGGCCCCTTCCAAGGCTCAGAGAGGGACTCAGGCAATGTGTGCACAGTTAACATCTGTAAGTTTTGTAAATGCATACTTTGCTTCGATTTATTTTCTCATATTAAAAAAATGTTCACATTACTCCCTAAATTTTCATTCAATATTTTCATCTTTTTCTTAAAGAAGCTCACCTCCCCCCAGTTATATAAGATTTAACCTCTGGAAAAACAGAATCTGGCCCAGACACAGAGGGCCTGATGTGAGAGGTGTGAAGGAGTTAATATAAGGGAGTGTCTGGGAGAGGAAACTGAGGCAGGATTTTGTTGGGGGAGGGGGAGGTGGGATGGAGGCTGAGGAGGGAACCTCTCCTGGGAAAGGATGCAAAGATTCTGCAGTGGGGGGAGAGAAGCTTCTTACTGGGGAGAGAAAAGTTTCCTTGAATAAATTTGGGGGAGCTTGAGAAACATGGTGAGCACTGTGGGTGGGTGGGATAAGCCCTCACTCCTAACCCGTCACCACAACCCTGGCGAGAGGCGGAGTGTTGGTCCATGCCTGGGAAAGCACAGAGATGTCCTGGAGCTTGGCGGGCACCCTAACGGGTCACTGTGAGAGCTGAAAGTAGAAGGAAAGGCTGGAGAGCCACCCCAGCGATTCAGCAAGCCCTATAGTGGCTACACTAGAGGCTTAGATTTAGCTCAGAGCTTTAAGAAATATGTATCTAGAGGAAAGGATCCTGCAAATGCTTGCATTGTAGAGGGGCAGGAGGACACAAAAGATGACAGGATTTTACAGTATAAACTAAGTGCAAGAAGAAAAAACCCCACAGATGACTGTACATCTCTCTTGGGGGATTTAGGAGGGAATAATCTGGAATAACCATTGTGGGATTCTCATCCTACTCAACTGAGTTAATGCTTGCTGGGTTTATTTACCTGCTAAAGCCTTTAGCAGTTAAAATGCCATCACATGTGAGAGGTACAGGGGTGCCTTTTCTCAGGCTTCTTGGTGGCAACAGCTCGGGGTGATTGGCTTCAAAGCAAATGTGAAGGCAGCAGATGGCCAGGGGCTGCAATGAGCTCCACTGTGCAAAATGCCCCCGGAACTCACGGAGGATGCCAGGGTGGGCTGGAGCAGCCAGCTGAGCCTTTGCTATGTAGGCAGGATGGAAAAACTCTGGGTTTTGAAGTGTGGACAGAATGTGGAGAGCAGTAGGGAAAAGGAAGGGGGAGCGTGAAGAGCAGTGAGAAGGGAGAGGAGGTCGCTCTGCCCACGGCTCTGCACGGGCAGGTGGGAGCACAGGAGTGTGGCACTGACGAGGCGTCACAGGAGTGGGTTCCAGCAGCAAGTATGCTGAGCAAGGGCGTGGTATGAAAAAGTATTTTTACAAATATTAATACAGCAAAAAAAAAAAACCCAAAAAACCCCCCACCAAACCAAAACAAAATAATAATAATAATAAAAAAATACAGCTGGAATTAGCTTCAAAGAGAGATTAGAAATAGCAAAGCAGCAAGGATTTAGATGAGGCAACATCAAAAGGAACTGGAAGTCAGGGAGGAGGCTGAGTTAAAAATCCCTTTGGGCTGGGGGGCCGGCAGGAAGCTGAGACAAAAGGGGAGCAGTTTAGAGGGGGACCTACGTGCCTGACACCAAGGATGAGACTAGGTCACCCATGTTGACTTTGAAGTGACAGCTACATCCTTTGGGGTTAAACTGAGTTGCAATTTTTTCAACAAGAGCGTGCATTAGGACTGAAAAGATATTGTGTAGGAAAGACTGAAAAATCTCTCAGTTAGATGTTCCTGAGAGTGTGGAAGCAGAAGAGAAATTGCAACAGATACTGGCTATCAGAAGGCAGGTGCAGTCTTGCAGGAGGAGGGGGTGGGGTCGGGGACTGGCAGAGGGGAGAGCTGTCACAGCCAGGGAGGTGGACGGTATCAAATGCCAGGGAAAGGTCAAGGAGAATGAGAACAAAACGAGCAATGGAATGTTCCCTTAAGAAGAATGTGTGAAAATACAAATTTTCTTTTAGCTACCTTAACCTGAGATAATCTTAGAGTTTATCTTGGAATTATATAAGGTAGAATGCAGGTTTCAATAACACAGGAGGAAAACAAACTATAGCTGTTTGGCTGACTTTATACTGAGAGTGCTATGTAAGGCACAAAAAATGTGAAAATACATTTTAAACTCATTACTCATACTGGCTATAGTTCATTCTGCAACTCTATAGGAAAATTCCTCTTCAGAAAGGCTATTTATTGCATGAAGGGAATGTGCTTGTTTTTTCCTACTTGGCATTAAGGAAAAGTACAAACGCAGAAGAGGAGCCTGCACGCTCCCACCACTTCTCGAGTCCTCGTTTGTAAAGTTTAGAAGTTACAATTCAACAGCACTTGCAGATACACATAGATGGTGCATAACTAAATTTGGATAGGACACTTAGACCTGACATTGGCATCTACTTTGTGTTAAACCAAATATAGTTTGTGGTACGAGGTGCAACTCCTTTTAAATCACTGATTTCTCCAAAATCTTATATTACTGCACTTGAAAAAATACAAATAAGGACTTAGAAATCACTCCCAAGTCTACCTGCATTCTACTATGACAAGATGCTAGGAAGTGAACTTTTTCTGCCTTCACATGATAGCATAACCCAAACATTTGGTATATTGCCTCTCAGAAAGACAAATGTCAGGTGCAAAGAATCCCACAGACACAGTGGCTGACCCGAAACTCAGATACAAAGAGAGATTTCACATGTGGAGACACGTAGGGGCGGGTAGAGTGGAACACGTTAGAGGGAAGACATGTAACCTCATGCAGGTTACACACTGAGTCTGTGTATGTTTCCAACAGCACCGTCCTAATGGGCCCTAAACCATGTGAAACAGATATTATCATCCCTTTGCTAATAGTTGAAGTGTATCGAGAAAGGGCTTCCATGTCTACCAGCGATGAAGAAACTGGGAAAAGAATTCTAGGTTCCCATGCAATTATTTTTGTAACACGAACATGGTAGTGCAATTATAGTAATTATTTTTGCAACATGAACATTAGAATGCAGGTATCCCTTCGACATGATGATTTCCATTCCTCTGGGTATACTCCCAGAAGTGGGATTGCTGGATCATTGGAGAAACTTACATGGAGTGAATTAAGCAAAGCCATGACCCACAATATGTTCACTGGATATATATATATATATATATATATATATATATATATATATATTTTATATATAT
>NW_007731276.1:242911-248953 GCF_000696425.1 Galeopterus variegatus | reverse complement strand
TATATATATATATATATATATATATGTTATGAATATTCATGAGATACAAAGCTGATTGTCACCCCTCATCCCCATGATGTGGGGGCCAGATTCATACTGGCTGTATAACCATTACCACAATTGCATTTGTACCCTGTGTCACCCACTCAATTATCCCCAATCTCCCTCCCCCTCCCACCTTCCCCTATACTCCACGTTGTAGCCCATAGAATGTTCTCTCCTTCTGCAAGTCCAATGCACTACTGTGGTCTTTCTTTCCTTCCTTCTTTCTCTCTTAGCTCCCACATATGAGTGAGTACATGCAGCATTTTGCTTATTTCACTCAACATAAGTTTCTCCAATGATCCAGCAATCCCACTGCTGGGTATACACCCAGAGGAATGGAGATCATCATGTCGATGAGATACCTGCACTCCCATGTTCATTGCAGCTCTGTTTACAATAGATAAGACATGGAACCAACCTAAATGTCTATTGATGGATGATTGGATAAGGAAATTGTGGTATATATACACCATAGAATAATACTCTGCCATAAAAAAGAATGAAATACTCCCATTTGAAACACCATCGATGAGCCTGGATATATTTCTATAAGAATTAATTACTAAGAAACAGAGAGGTCCAGAGAGGCTGGCCAGTTGGCTCAGGTGGTTAGAGTGCAGTTTTGATAACACCAAACACCAAGGTCAAGCGTTTGGATCCCCTTAACAGCCAGCCACCAAAAAAAAAAAAAAAAAAAAAAGAAAGAAAAGAAAGAAACAAATATAACATGACATCCTTGAAAAGGATGAGTGTGTTGAAGAAACCTAATTGCCTGAAGTTCTCCTAACCTTAAAAGCCTGGAGTTGCCCCCCCGTATACTCCTTTCTACTTCTTAACACCCCCCGCTGTGAAATCCCCGTTCATGAATAGATCAAAATTCCTCCTGAACTTATGTTTCAAGCATCCCCCTGTGGCAGGAAGTGCCGCCAGTGCCTCCTCTGGATTAAGCAGGGTGGAATGGAAATGTTTACTAGTCCTCTACTCTTCACTCTTGCCACCCACTCTCCTGCCAAGTCTAAGGAGATGGTTTGCGCTAGAAAACACCAACTGAAGCAGGAAATGCAGTGATGCCTTCAACAACATATGTGCTGAGCAAGGGAAGAATGCATTGATAGTAAAGCTAAAAAATGACTGTCAGTATAAATAAGGCTTTCGGCACCCAAAAACGCACAGAAAATTAAATTGTGCCAATTTTCTTTTAAATTTAACTAACTAAATCCTACTTTGCCCATTTATTCTGTCCCTGCCATAAAGGCAAAAAAAAAAAAAAAAAAAAATCACTTCGATTCCTTTCCTTTGCTTGCCCATGGACAGCTTCCTTCTATGTAATTAGCTGTATATGCAACACCTAAACAGGCTGGCCTGGCTGGGAGCCCAGTCCCCCCGCATAAGTTCATAGGTCATGAGGTTATTTATACTGCTGTTATTGTTACATTTCCTAGATGCCAGGTGGCAATGTACTTCCAGGAGCCCTGAAACACAACATGCAGCCAAGCAGCGTTGCTGGTGTCAGCAACATATGCTCTCATTTAGGTAAACGGTTCCTCCTCGCTTTCCCCAGAAAGAGGCGTTGAGAAGATCATGTTCCTGCTCTTGGGTTGGGAGTATTTAGTGTTTGACACCTGCAGTCTGGGTGGTAAGCTAGTGATGCCTGTCATCTGAAAAAGTGCATATCAGAGAGAACCAGCAAAAGTAAAAAAACCAAAACAAAACAAAAACTAAAATAAGGTTAGCAATGATGGATGTAGAAGTCTTCTCAAATCCCTTACTCAGAACTGATTACAAATTCACCCATCTAAAGTATTTAATCTCCTAAGGGAACAGGCCAGGATCAATCCCAACAGGCAGGACCACAGACCTTGAACATCTTGCTTTGTTAATCAGGAAGAAACATAGCAGGCCTGGGGCCAGGACACCTAAGGTCGTGGGATAAACTTGGAGACCTTGGAGTGCTCAGGACAGCAGCCCTTACCAACTGGTGTGCAGACATTTCCAAATTTTAACAGGAGTATAGCAGTACCCATGGACACCAGCGGAAGAACAGCCCCACCTGCCCACACTGGCTGCTAACTACCCAGCAGCTCTGAGGCCTGAAGTAATAAATTTAAAATATCTGTGTAGATTTAAATTCTTGTGAAAATCTCAACAAGCTGCAGGGACTGTTTCTTTGATAGCCTTAGCGATTGTGGCTTTTATTGGTGGTAGACGGGTTGATGTGACTAATTCCTTGTGCCTCCGAATTGTAAGCTCATGTGACTGAATTTCCCATGATCTGCTACAGTGACACATCAAAGAATAGAAGCCAGCCCCCCAGAAAGGGTAAGTGACAGGACACTGTAGAGAACAGCTAAACCTATGTCCAAATGGATCCTCATTTCACCCAGTACCACAGGGAGGAACCATAAAATGGCCAGGCGGGTTGTGGGATGCTCCTTCTCAGAGGGCTCCACAACTGATCATTTCTGATTAATTGTTTTTAAAGTATATATGTTTACATGTAAAGGAATATAAAAACAGCTGAAAACAATCTCTCCTTTCCACATAGCCTGGGACAGTTACTCCAAAATATAATTTGATGACGCCCTGTAAAGAAAACCCTTACTGTGCAGGACGAGGCACCGGCTGCCTCGAGCGGAGGGATGGACATCCTCCTGTCCTGAGCTCTCTTCTGCTGCTGTGGCTTCCTCTCCCTCCATCCCTCCGTATGAATCCTCCCCTCTAGCCCAGTGTTACCCAGGACATATCTGGGGGCTGGGAAATTAACTTAGTGGGTCACAACAAGCATTTACAAATAAAAGAGAACAGAATACTTTGAGTAAACATGCAGCGTTGCACAGGCATTAAGGGTAAGTGGTGTTCTATGAAACCTGTATTGTGTCCTTACAGAAGACGTGATTCTCGCTTCTCAGATATGTCAGATTTCTCATGTTTCCCTGCTATGAGCTGCTTATGAGAGGAGCTCACATCTCATTTAAAAAATCCATACAACTTAGTACAATGCCTGGCACCAAAGAGACCCTCAATACAGTTTTTGAGTAAAATGAATGAAGCTTGCCTTCTGTATTTAATGATTTTTCCAAACCTCCTTGAAATCTTGAGGCAAACAGCAAATAATAATACACAACATTACTGCTAGCTTTATCATTTTGCCTGAAGTTAACCTCTAATATTTTAAGTCCTGAAAAGAACTACAAGTCTTGAGGCCATGTCACAGAATAATCTTATCATCTGAAAAAGGAAACATTTTTTTTTTTAATCATTACAGAGATTTCCTAAGATGTATTCAATCCCCACAGAAATGGACATGCACTCTGATTAGCAGCTGGACCACATCACTGGGTTTTCTAATGATCATCAGACTAAAAAGACAGTTTTATTATCCCACATCACCATATATAAAGCACAGAGTCGATCCCACATCACCGTATATAAAGCACAGAGTCTCTTTCCCGTGTCACTAGCCCCCAACCTCTAAATTACAGATGATTTCAAGCCTGGGTAAGTGAATGGTGGAGACCCCCTGCTAAGCTGCAACTACATCCGTGAATATCCCACATCACCATATATAAAGCACAGAGTCTCTTTCCCGTGTCACTAGCCCCCAACCTCTAAATTACAGATAATTTCAAGCCTGGGTAAGTGAATGGTGGAGACCCCCTGCTAAGCTGCAACTACATCCGTGAAATTAATGTTCACAATTAGAGTTTTACTGTCTGGTACGACATGTAAGGTGATTCAGCCAAATCTCTAATTGTGCTAAGGTTTATGCGGTGGAGACGGGGTATGGCGAGAAGGTACTAGAACAGCGTGTCACGCATGGAAAACAAGCTCATGTCTCTGAAATGGAGCAATTGTAGATTCTATTTTCTCTTAATGACTGAAGTAGTTATTCTTCAGGCAATTTATTCAAAATCCAAGGGGAGTTTATTATTGGCAATAAATAAAAGTGGTTAAATACCAAGAGACAATGTCAATACAATCCTCATGAAAAAATTTTTTAAAAAAATACTATTTTGCTCTATAGGATGCGCTGATGGACATTGGTTATTTACTTAAGAAAGGGTGTGTGGACTGGCAGAAGTATCATGGGGGCCCTCTAATTTATGTTAGTTGTTTGCACTCATATGTCCCCTCTATCCTGCTGTTAAAACCAGCCTGACCCTCTCCAGCAGGTATTTCACCTGAGAACTGGAATTAAGGAAATGTAATTCCACCAAACGGCTGTGGCTTCAGCAGGTAACTTCACAGCAGTGCGCTTTGGTTTGCTTTTTAGTCACATGGAGAAGCCTGCACAGCGATGGTTTTCACCCGCTGCTTTGCCCGTCCCCTCATTCCCACCTACTTCTGCCTGGATCATCGATTTCTTCACATTAAAGAAAAACAGTAAAACCCAAATCCAACATGTGTGTATTTTCCTGGGATATACCCTGATTCACCACTGGGGCGTATCTCAGTTCTTCCTTTCTTCAAGATGGAAATTCCTTTTGGAAGATTATGTTTGATGATGAGTCAGCGTTTGGGGTAGGAAGAAGCTCTTCTGTGGGTTTTTAGGCACCTCGGGGATCACACAGTCCTCAGTATCAGGGTACAGTTGCTGCTCCATGTAAATCAGTCAAGTCTCAGATCCAGCTCAGGCCTGCCCCTGTTTGGGCTCTGCATATTTCAGAACCTAGTCATTTGTGCAGGGAAAAAAATGAATCATATTTTTGCTCATTGTGTTATTATAATTAACATGTATTATTAAGCTGTGGAAGGCCAGTAATTGCCAATGGACAGGGTCTAAGTATGAAAATTGAACATTTCAAGGAGAAACTGGGATAGAATGAACAGAAGCCTGAGAAGCTTTGCACACAGTGAATAAGAGATGATGGGTGTTGGCCAATGGAATAAAGCATTGGGGGAAATGATATTGAATACAGTTCATTCTCAGATGGTGTGAAATGTTCTTGGCTAATCTGTCTGGGGATTAATCATAAATATGATTCAAATCAGGCATAAAGGACCCAAACACTGGTAGGTAATTAAAAAATAGGTTTTTCTGTTCCAATACTCTTCAGGAGAGAGAGAACATGGTACCAGTCCAGCCACAGCTCAGGAAAACATTCCATGCACCATGTCGCTTCTAAGCATTTCTTCACAAAAGGAAGAAAACCCCAGGATATTGCATTATGTGGCAATAATGAGATGCAGATAGTCAGGAAGGTCTTTATTAACTTGCTTAAGGAGAGCTGCTGAGTGGCTTAGAGGATAAAGCACTGGATTTCTGTTCTGAGCCCCCAGTGGGAGTTTAATTTGCAATCTAGTGTACAGACACACAATACACAATAGCTGCTTGCTTTAATGGGTTGATAGAATAAAAAAAAATATTTACTGGTTATGAACAAAATCCACTTCTGAAAAGACTGCTTTATTTTCAGAATTCCAGGTACAATAGATTCTTGTCCTGCTGACAGTGCATTATAATACATCCCAGTTGTGATGGCTTCTTGGCTGCGTTTGTCTCGTCTAAAAAATGATGAACTATTTATGCCAGATGCATATCTCTTGTCTGACTGAAATGCTAGCAGCTGTAGATTTATAGCCAATATGTTAAGGTAATTTCCCAAGATAATTCATACAATTCAAAGGGAAACCCTTTGATCCGATTGATCTAAATATTTAAATGTCATAACCCTCTGCTGGGTGTTGCTCCTGAGTCTCAAAGAGCACTGAAGTGGCGTGGAAATACCACAGTCATGAGTCATATTCTTCCAACAAATATTTACTGACAGGCTATGAGTATAGGCCCGACACTAGTTGTTTATTCAGTCATGTTTCTAAATTTGCCATTATCGATATCACTGTTTCTATATTTGCATATTTTTTAAAAAATGAATATCTGCCATTTTTTGAAAGTTGCTGTGGAGACAGATGATGGGGGCT
Organism: Galeopterus variegatus; assembly: GCF_000696425.1. Lineage (NCBI taxonomy): Eukaryota > Metazoa > Chordata > Mammalia > Dermoptera > Cynocephalidae > Galeopterus > Galeopterus variegatus. Next base: position 242,986 of record NW_007731276.1, on the reverse strand, counting down.
TTTTTTCTTGTCTTTCTCCTGCTCCAATCCTGGTGACTGCTGACCATATGTACAATTCTTTTTTTTTTTTTTTTT
>NW_007731276.1:233851-242763 GCF_000696425.1 Galeopterus variegatus | reverse complement strand
CTCGCTCAGCCAGTGAGCGGGAACCGGTCTGTATGTGGGATCCGAACCCTCGGCGGGAGCGCCTCCGCGCTTCCCAAGCGGCGCACTAGCGCAGTGCGCCACCGGGCCGGCCCCATATGTACAATTCTTAGCATGGTTCCTGGCACAGATGAGGGCTCACTCTCATTAACTCTCTCACTCCCCTAAGCCCGCATCTGACACCCCACTAACGATACTGAAGTCCACATCCACAGCAGGAGTCACGTGCTCCCCAAGGAGAGATGCTTGGTGGGCACTTCGCAGGTGAACACAGCTTCCGTGTGAGTTTGTTTTCCATCATCAGGAAACCAGTTCCCAAGGACAACCCTAAAGAGGCTGAGACAAAGGACACAGGGAGCGAGGAAGCAATAGTTTTGAGTGTGAGGAATGATCCTGGTCCTATTATGTGTGCTGAGGGTCCCTGATACTACAGAAGACACTTCGTGGGACAGGTGAGTAGAAAGGGTTTGTAGAGAAGGTGAAAAAAAGAAGCAGGCACAGGCACAAATGAAGAACATTCACTTGAAAACCACGCACGGCTGTTTCTCAGGAACACTGACAACAGGGCAAAGATATTTTCTGCCAGATTCCCACATCCTCTCTTGTAATGAGCTCGCGTTTTGCTTCCAAAGGGACTTACTTTCTCAGACAGGGACGTCATAACATGATTTTAATTTTAATTGTTTTTGCAGACTGAGAATGACATAACTGAAAGAATCCAGGGTTTGGGAGAAAGGAGACATAGTTGATTCCTGTCTCTGAGACCGATTAGTTTTGTGATTATGGGAACATCACTTGATCTCTCAAAGTCTCAGATCACTCACTATTAAATAGGGACGGTTACACCTGCTTCAGCCACCTCCCAGAGAGGCATGGCTCCAGGGAGAAAAGCGATGTCAGTGTGATTTCTCAGACAGGGACGTCATAACATGATTTTAATTTTAATTGTTTTTGCAGACTGAGAATGACATAACTGAAAGAATCCAGGGTTCGGGAGAAAGGAGACATAGTTGATTCCTGTCTCTGAGACCGATTAGTTTTTGTGATTATGGGAACATCACTTAATCTCTCAAAGTCTCAGATCACTCACTATTAAATAGGGACGGTCACACCTGCTTCAGCCACCTCCCAGAGAGGCATGGCTCCAGGGAGAAAAGCGATGTCAGTGTGCTGGCCAGCAGGAGACACGCGCTTACGCCTGTAGCCATGGACATTTGGTACAGGGTCCCTTAACACATTACGCAGTGAATGTGCGTCATATACAGGGTTGAATGCTGTGATCTTTCCTGTGTGTCTTCCTCCTCTGGCTCTTCACTGTCTGTAGGAGAGCTCCTGAGGTCACTGCTGAATTCCCACATGACAGAAGAGAAACGGTGGAGATAATCCAAGGCCTCATCATGAAGGTGAGGAGCAGCTTCCAGGTAGGAGGCTTATGCTGCTCTGATTCCACGCGAGGGAGGTAAGGCCTTCTGTTCCCCCCCTCCTCTTTCCTCACCATGCACGGCTGGACTCTAGAAGGACCTCATGCTCTGGACTGGCATGTCTCTCCATGTGCTCCTTTTTCTGCATGCAGTGCCTGTCCCCTGATGTCTGCACCTAAAGAACTCCATCCCCCCATCCTCCCCTCCCATCATTCCAGTGAGAGACCCTCTAGACCTTCTCAGGCACTTCTTACCTCCTCCTTTTCTTGGTTCTGAACATATCGTGTGCATGCATGGGCTGCACTGTTCCCTCACTTTCCTAGGGTCACTGACATTTTCTGAGAATCTCATGAAACTGATGAAGGGCTCCCTCCAAATAAGGTTCAGGCACACAACTGGGGCTCACGGGCCACGTGGATCTCAGCTATGGGTCCTCGTGTGGTTTATGATGGCCAGGTTAGAGATTCTCTCCTCTACTGGAATTTCTCTCACTGAAATGGGATGTACCTGTTGGCCTCCTATATGGTTTGTGAGAGGCCAGAGGCAACACCTGTGCTTACATTAAGTAAATGCTTCTTGGTGAAATGGAAGCTCTCATCAGGTAGTGTTGCTTTGGAGGAAAGCTCACTTCCAAGAATTATTTTGTTTATATCATGGAAAATGGTGCGAGGGTTTCTAGAAACCAGCTTGTGTCATGAATAGCAGTCTTGTGTTGGTAAAGACTGAAAAGGGTTGACTGATCTGTACTAATAATGAAAGTGATCTAAGAATAAGTCTTTTTTTTCCCTAAGAACATCTACGATAAAATATTTATAAACATTTGTTAATAAAATGATTTGACATTGGGATGTGCTTCAAAATAATCCACTGCTGGAGGAGGGAAATTGGCAGGAGTAGTGATGATGGAGGATTGGCTATGGAGACAGCGTGTCAATCTATTCTTTCTATTTTTGTGTATGTTTAGAATTTTCCATAAGACAAACTTTAAAAAGAATTCCCTTTTCAACAAATGACTCTCTGGAATAAAAATATCATATTGTAAAATTTTGTTTATGTAATACTCTGTCTTCCAAACTCCTATTTGAAATGTTTATGTAATCAAATAAAATATTTGAAATTAATAGCAATTTCCATTTGGCTTAAGTGATTCTTATGAAGTAGAAATGCCAGAAGGGCTAGACCTCTCAAATATATTTATATGTCAAACTGCTTTTTTTTCTTTTTTGGTTGATTTTTTTTTTAAACAAACAACTGTTTAATAATCACCTTCTATATGCAAAGAAATATTGTACATTGTAGTTTTCTTGCTGACATCATTTTAAAGTACACACAAGTATTTATAATTGTAAACAAACAACTGTTTAATAATCACCTTCTATATGCAAAGAAAGATTGTACATTGTAGTTTTCTTGCTGACATCATTTTAAAGTACACACAAGTATTTATAATTGTATATGCTAAGGATGCACAGTATCAGAAAATAATAAAACTGAATGCTTTTTTTTAAATCTGTGAATCAGGCGTCTCCTTAGTTCATCCTGGCTCTCTTCCACATTCCTCTCCAGATTTCTGAGTACCTGCATTTTTTTCAACACCTGAGCATCCTGATCTTTTTCAGTGAATGGAGAACAATGCATTCAAGTTATTTCACGTTATTCCGGATAAACAACCAGACACCAAGATGCCGTTCAGAGCAACGGAGCACCCTAGTGGCCAGATCAAGCTGATCCTTCTCCTCGGTCACCATTTGAATTAGGTCTTATATTTTTTTGAAAAAAAGTCACCAGAAATAATTAGCATAACAATATTAGTGATATTATAACATTAAATGAAAGAAAATGTTGTGAACTAATGGGATCTTTATACCTAGGAAGGCATAGACAATTCAACATTTAGTCAGTCTTAATTTTAAGAGCCAAGGGACCCAAGTACTGTATTCCAGAAATGGTATATATACCCATAACCTGTAAAGTACATGTTTGGTGTTCTTGAGTTTATGAAAACGTTTTCTCCATCCAACCTGTATGACTCTTACTGGTTGCACCTCATTGAGCAAATATGAATTTTTAGAACCGTTTTCCTTTATCTTTTTTCTGCCCTTGCTGTCCTAGGCAGCATTGTGCAGGTAGTCAAGAGGATAACCTCTAGAGACAGAAATACTGACTCAAATCATGCTCTGTCTCTCATCAGCAGAGTAACCTTGAACAAGCTGATTATGCTCTGTGCCTCAGTCTCCCCCCTTGTAAAATGGGAATAATAGTAGCAGACATCTTATAGCCTAGTTATTAAAATAACATCTGGGACACAGGAAGTATTACAATTACTTGCTGCTAATATATTTCTCACACTTCAGTCACATCTGTCATCTGCACAATTGTATTTTTTCTGTATGTGTGTCCTGAACTCTTCAAATTTGCTTGACTTTTTTGCTTCATATTTGCTTGGATATGCCTAAAATTGCATATCCAAGAGTCTATATAGACTCAGTGTTTTCAGGAACACAATATCTGTAAAATCCTCCACATAAGTCTATGGAATAGTAAGGCAATATAATTACACTCAAAAGCACCTCACTTCTTGTAATCAACTCACTGTACATTACAGTACATTATAGTTTAACTGGAAATACCTGCAGCATGAAGTTAATGGGCAGTTGAATCTCCTCAAGGTCACTGTTCCAAAGAGGTGAGGGGAACACTTTGAACTCTTCTGCAAACACATAAGTCTATGGAATAGTAAGGCAATATAATTGCACTCAAAAGCACCTCACTTCTTGTAATCAACTCACTGTACATTACAGTACATTATAGTTTAACTGGAAATACCAGCAGCATGAAGTTAATGGGCAGCTGAATCTCCTCAAGGTCACTGTTCCAAAGAGGTGAGGGGAACACTTTGAACTCTTCTGCAAAATTTGCAGAACAATTTCCCTATGTCACAACTGTGTAAGAAATGAACTGTAATTAACTTAGGTGGCTTGACTTGAATTAGTCACACTTTGGATTATTTGGTAAGAAAGCTATTTTAGGCGAAAATAAAAGTGTTTTTAAATAAAAAGAGGGTAAGTTGAAGATTTAAAACTTTAAAGGATAGAAATCCCAAGACTACAGTAAATCATGAATCACAGCCATTCAATTCATTCAGAAGAAAATGGATTACTGACCTCAGGATCAAATTGTATAAACCTTAAAAATCACAAGCAGCTCCAATGCTTAGCAATAGCATGAAAATTCCTCCCTTCCATATCTTATCTTTAACCCCTTTTATATTCTGAGAGAATAACCTGTCCTATCCTATGAGAACATGTCATGCAAACTTGTCCTATCCTATGAGAACATGTCATGCATACTTTTTAATGCAGGCAATATTTATTTCCCTCATCACAGACCATAAAGAATTACGTAGTTCTCAGTGTGTAGTTGGAACTCTTGTAATGTGGTGTGTGGGGATGACCCAGTCTCATCTTTTTGAGTTTTCTGTTATTACAGCTACTGTGTTAGTGGCAGAAGTTGCCAATTCATGTATTTATGAGAAAGTCATAGTAGCTCAAGCCAATGTTTTCAAATTAAAAAGTCTTTTGTAAAAGCCCACGAAAGGAAAATAGATGTCTTATAATTTTAGGATTGAACTAACAATGTTGTACTTGAGGTTTTGATATGTGTTCCCAAACATTGGTTAATGCCACCGTAGGGAAATGTAATTAGCAAACTGACACACCATGCTTTAAGGGCTCACTATAATTCTCTGTGTCTTCTGAGTCTTAGACTTAGGGATTTCTAAATGATGAGGTTTGTATGGAAATTCATTAACTTCACTTCCCTGAATAGAGTTAAAAAGAATTCACTCCATTCTGATCTATAGTAAAACGAGGTTTATGAGGTTTTAATAAACTTTTAGTTCTAAAAGCAAATATTAATTTGTTATTTAATGATTTTTGTTTTAGATTCCATTTTGTTCCTTGGAATGAAACATGACTTGTGAAATTCAAATGTTCCACTACTTACAAGCACAATTTCATTTATTAATGGCCTACAATTAAGAAGAAACTGTTAGCTAAACAAACAATTAGCTTATTTGTCTGAAGGATTAATGGGGGAGTAGCCTATTCATTCATTTGCTAAGGGTCTTAGTCTTGACCTACTTTTCACTTGTTCAGATCGCTTTCTAAATTTTCTAGTTGTTGTACCTAATTTTCCTAATCAAATGATAAAGCTAACATATTTATGTAGTTTGTTTTGGAGAAGGAGCCGGTTAATTCATGCATAAATAAAATGTTATGCCATAGGTCAAAATCTTATTTCCAATCCTTCCACTTTACTCTAAGGAAGACATTTAACTTCCCCACCTTTCAGTTTCCCACCTATAAAGTGAGAGTGTTAATAGTTGCCGTCTGTTTCGGTGGGGAGTAGGGGTCCTAATGGCACCATGACCGAAGGGATGTGTTATAATTTTCCTTAAAGAGAAGATGCTTTGCATTAATGCACTTGTGCTCCCAAATACAGAACATCGGTAAAATATATTGGTTTTGTATAAACGTCTTAGAATTGTTTTTTGGAAAATGACCACATTCTCTGTGATTATTAAGGGAATCTCGGCAAAAACAGCACATTTGGCACACAGGCAACCTCATCTGAGTGAAGTGGCATGTAGCTAGCTAACTACAGAGATTAGCAAAAAATTCATAATGAGAATGTTTTTGCTTGCTAAATTCTGCTTCTATAGGCACACACACACAAAAATACTTTTTAATGCAGGCAATAGCCTCTGGCTGCAACAGCCTAGCATTGAGTTCACGCGAGTGAACTGCCAACTACAAACTGTGCCTTAGGCGAGTTGCTCAATGATAAAGCAGAGATAAAAGAAGGGAGCTACAATTTTCCTTGGGTAGCATGTGAACAGAAGAAAAAACAATGCATTTAAAACAACGTAAAGGCCAATGTTATTAAGTGTAAAGTAGTAACTGAATAGATGATCATCCCAGACACTGAGCATGCAATGGACTGCAGGACAGAAGGCCATTCCGGGGTTAATGGTGGACTGTAAATCAAATGGATATCAGCAATATGAAGTTACAAAATATACCATTTTCATGTTATGTGGAAGTATTTGTAGGAAAAAAATATATAAGCAGCTAAAATTTAACCTTGGTTTGTCTAAAATTTAAGTTATAATTTATTAAATCCAGTTTTAGTGGTATGTATTTCTATATCACGAGTCTTTAATGTCTCATTCTGCAAAATGGAAATATTAATTCCTACCTACTTGGCTATATTGGCTGTACAAGTTTTTTTTTTTTTTTTTTTTTTTTTTTACATTGATAGCTGCTCTGAATGATCAGTACAACCACCTTAAACTTTATATGTGAACTTTTAGAAAACTAGAGGTGGAAAGGGGGAGGGGAGGGAGAGAGGGAAGGGGGCTAATGAAGAATTGGTCAACAGACACAAAGGATTGTGTATTGTAATGATGAGTAAACAACTATACTGATCTAATCACCGCACATTCTACACAATTATTGAAAATCAACGTTGTACCCCACATGTATGTATAATAAAAAATATATATATATATATATAATACATATGTATACTCACATATATACACATATACCAGGATGCTTCCAAAAGCTCATGATAAGATCGGTATTCTCTTTCTATTCTGTTGTCCCACGAGCTTCCGGACGTCCCCTCGCACCCGCAGAAGGGGACACGTGTCTGTCCTGCTTACCTTCAGCTTCCCTTATCTTCCTTCCCGCTGCAGACTTCCGCAGCACGCTCCTTCCAGAACTGAAGAGGCTGGCCAGCTCATCCAGAGGGCTGCTGAGAGGCCTGGAGCTGGCAAGGCTGCAGGGGGCTGGGCAGGGGGGGTTGCAGTGGGCCTTCCTGGGGTCAGCTCTCGCTGCCTTCACCGGGGAGTAAGGGATCTTGGAGAAAGAGCTGCAGGGACCAGCCCCCGGGGCAGAGGGTGGCTTATGGTGCACTTTGGACAGATCTGAACTCGCCCCTGCTTGGCCCGCACTGCCCGGGACGGACTCCGGCGGGAAGGCGAAGTGCGTGGACGGCCGGGGGCCGGCGGGGGCAGCCCCGGGGGGCGGAGCGGGTGTGGGAGGCGGAGAGACCTTGCTGCACCCATCGAACAGAGTCAAGGCGGGGGACGCGGGCCTGTCGCCGTCGCCCTTTTGGTTTTCGGAACACTGCGGGGACAGTGGACTCGAACCTTCTGCCTGGACGGGGTACCTGAGGTTGGTTTCCAGCACGGGCAGTTTCTTCACTTCCAGCGGGGTTAAGGGGGACTCGTCAGAGGCCGGGGAGCAGGTCACCGGCGTGGGAGGGAACACCAGAAGCGGGGGCCGGTGGGGGAGCAGGTTGGGGAATGGCGGCGGGATGTCGCAGGCGTCTTTGCAGGGCCCCGCTGCTCGGTCGCCGTCCTCCAAGGCGATGGGTTTCCGACTGTCGAAGAACAGGGGGGGCGACGCGGACGTGAAGGAGACCACCCCCAGGCCGCCACTGTCGTCGGGCGGGAAGTACTTCATCTCCTCGTACACCGACTCCCCCGGGTCGGGGCTGTCGCCGGGCCCCCCGGCATTCCCCACCATCTCGATGTACACCGGCTCGGGGTCGTCGTCGTCCCCGGGGGCCGAGGGCAGGTGCAGGGCGCCCTGTGGGGGCCCGTCGGCCGAGCAGACCCTCTGCCCGCAGCCCGGGTCCCGGGGCGCGCCCGGGGGCCTCGCCTCCCCAGGCCGGGGGGCCGAGATCTCCTCGTAGGAGCCGCTGAGCTTCGTGTTGGGGCTTCTCTTGGGCTTTCGGGGAGGGATCTTCTTCATGGTGCTGTAGTCGTCGCTGTGCGGCCTGGGCCGGGTCAGAGCTGGAGGACGGAAAGAGCAGTGAGGGGTGCTGCTGGGGTCCCCCATCAGCTCATCGCCGGGGCGGGTGGGGCTCGCTGTCCCCGGCTGGCCCCGGTGGCCACAGCTCTTCTGCATTCTGAGCAGGAGGGGACCCAGGGCCGACTTCCCTCGCCCTCTAGCATCCCTGGCTGAACCAAACTGCCCCAAACTACCAGAGAAAAGTGATGTTCGATCTTGGGGCTGGAGGACATCTTCCACCCATTGAGGAAGAAGACGCCAAGTGGAAGGTGCAGGAGTCCCAGGGATAGCAGCCACCTGCAAAGGTGAGGTGCCTGGTGATGGAGTGGGGAAGGCACACACGGGATCAGCGGGTAGAACAATCTACGTCTGTATCTTAGGACCCAAGACACATGCGCAATAAGTACTGGGTGAACAGGTTCTAACAATTTTAGAGATGAGAAGCCCAGGAGGGAAAGCAAAGTAGCTAGTTGGTGGCAGATGGAAGCTTCTGCAGGAAATCAGTAAGTGTGATTATTTAAATGATATAAAATGGGCAAAACGAAACCACAACAAAACACCTATAAGGATGAAGAGAAGGAGGAGGAGGGGGAGGGGAAGGGAGGGGAGG
>NW_007731276.1:209030-232851 GCF_000696425.1 Galeopterus variegatus | reverse complement strand
GCAGGGGAAGAGGGGGAGGGGAGGGGAGGAATAGTTTGTTAATATGATGGAACAGATTGATTTTACAATCAATCAATATGTTTGAATCCTCATCAGAAACACATATCTAACAGGGAAATCAAGGGTATAAAACTTCACTAAGAACTTAAGTGGACATTTTTTAAGTTCAAAAAGGGGCGATACTCAGAAAAATATTATGCATAATATTATTTGTAAAAGCGAAGTTTGACAGAGGCAGAATAGGGAAATCAAGGGTATAAAACTTCACTAAGAACTTAAGTGGACATTTTTTAAGTTCAAAAAGGGGTGATACTCAGAAAAATATTATGCATAATATTATTTGTAAAAGCGAAGTTTGACAGAGGCAGAATAAACTACTTATATATGAGTCTAAAATATTTATTAAAGGTTAAGTAGAAAAATTAATTTTGCAAGACTTCTTTTTCTAAGACATTTTTACTATGAATTATAATGTTTTTATAAATAAATAGAAACAGAGGTGCTAGAAAATTTTCAGAAAATTAGATGTTAGAAATTTTAGAAAAATTACATAAAGTTTTGCTAAAATATCAAAACTCAAAAATCTTGAGTTATTTTGCTAATTTGGTATTTTACTAACCTGTAGGAATTTCTGATTTAAGCACATCTAATTTTGTTGAGTTCCTGAGTTATTTAACTAAGGCGGCTATTTTTCTCTCACTGTGACTGCACATTACAACATCAGACTCTGTATCCAGTTTTGGGAAGACAAGGAAGTAAAATGGTTAAAAGTAAAGGCTTTGGAATCAGATAGACCCGCATTCGAATACCAGCATGACCTTTTGTTCATTCAATTGTTCATTTAGTCATATGCATTCAACCGGTATTTACTGGGATATATTAGTGAATAGAAAAAGTTCCCTGCCTTCCTCTACTCTAGTGGGAGCAGTCAGACAATACAACAACAAAATATGAGAAATGAATGGGTTCCATAGTATGTTAGAAAGTGATACATGCTATGAAGTGAGAAACAACAGGCCTGGGTGAGGGTCACAGAACTTGTGTGTGTTTGTGCCGGGGTCGTAGTTGGCCCAGAAACATAATTTTAAAAGAGATTTCAGACAAAACTCTCTAAGCCTCGGTACAGCCTTGCATAAAATGGTGATATTGGTACCTATCTCAGGGGAATAAAATAGATATTGTATATAGAGTGCTTAGCTCAGTTCTTGGCACACTGTAATAATGAAAAAAATAAAAATTGGGAATCATCCAAACGGGAATGGAAAAGAACAAAGTTAATTTTCTAACTCAATGGACATTTTTGTAAGCCAGTATTATACAGGGGTCCCCAAAGCAGCCAACTTTCAGAACAGAAAATACACAAAATGCACAATTCTCTAATTACTAAGCATTTTTCCTATGACTTTCAATGTGCTAAAACATTAGCAGCGTATAAGCTTCTCCTAGAAAGTGAATGAAACAACCCAATTGTTAACATTAGCATTATAGAGTTACTCTGAAGATATGAATAATTTAAAGTATTTGTGGCAGATTGTATTTTCTAAAACTGCTGTCAATAAATATTTTCAGTCCCACATGTTCTTCCGGAACCTTAAGCCTGGGAGGGTCTGCCCCAATGAGTAAAATGTTCAGAAGATGAGGTCGTCTGCCTCCCGAGGCTGGGCTGCAGGCTACAGAGCTTCTGGCTCCCTCTCTCTTCTGGCTCCACATGCCTTAGTAGCCCTGACTTCATGTGAGAAGTCTGTGCACCCTGAAGCAGCCATGCTGTGGGGAACAAATGGAGAAGCCACATGGAGGCAAAAGAGATGCCACAGGACCCTCTTCTGCTCTGAGTTTTCCCATCCCAGACACCAAACATGTAATTAACTGTGTCTTCTGATGTTCCCAGCCCCAGCCACTGTCCGTCTATAGCAGTGATAGAGCCTGCGTGGGAACTGCTAAGCAGAGCCCGGACAAACTGGAACCATGGCAGATAATAATGAAATCATCACTGATATGGTAAGCCACTAAATTTGGAAAGGTTTGTTACATAACAATAGACCCCTAGTACAGATATCGGTGCCTGGAAGTGGACTGCTGCTATTAAAACAATGTTGAAAATGTGCCAGTGGCTTTGGGAAATTAAAGACTGTTAGCAGAAGCTTGATGGCCCTCAAGAAAGCTCTTGGTGAGCTTAAAGGAAAGTGAGGAAGATGTTGGAGGCTGAGGGAAATGTGACACTTTTTATATTTTAGAGGAAAATTTAGCAATACTATAACCTGCAGTAATGAGAAAAATGGAACACACACTCAATAAACTGGGTGATCTAGCTAAGGAGGTGTTAAGGCAAAGTGTTAGAGTAAAATCTGAGAGTAAAGAGACAGGTAAAGAAAACACCATTAACTACAAAGGAGCCAGGACTATATGGGTTTGGAAATAAAATGGTTCTCACTGCCAGGTTGTCTAGAGGGCAAACAATTCTAAAGTTAAGAAATGACTTCGAAGCAGAGATGAAACCCAGGGCATTTTCAGGAAAACATGATCTAAATATGAAACCAAGCATTTATCTATGAGACTCTTGAGACCTCAGACAGATTTAAGTCAGTGCATCATAGACCTTTTCAAAGAAACAAAACCACAAGCCTGCTAAGAATATTAAGGGCATTTCCCCAAGGAATATTCCAGAGAGCTCCAAAATAGAGAAGAGATTATCTCAAAGAGATTTTTGGATGTGGCTTCTGACTAATGGAGTGAATTACAAATTGATTCACAAGAAACCCACAAGACTTTTAAAGGAATTGTATTAGTTTGCACTGAAAGGGGCGAAGTCAATACAAAATGAAGAGACTTTGGTCCCTCAAAATATGAGCAGGAAGCAGCTAAGAAAATTTCCAGCCCCAAACATGAGCCACCTCTTATGGACTGAAAATTATAATTCAAAGGGTGAAACCAAGATTCCAGAGCATGGATCTAAGAGGCATGGAAGATCATTTCCAGGCACTACGACTGAGTCCTCATCAAGGTACGTAGCAACATGTGTCCAGCTGATGTTCAGAATAGTGCAAACCAGTGACCACTGTGTGTACCCTGACTTCCTTTTTGAGCTGGATCATGCATAACAGTTATTCTATACCTGTCCCTCCAGTGTATATTGGTTGTGTGTGGGAAAAGAAGAGGACATTCTTGATGAGCTGTCCACCTAAGAAACTTACCTGTCCGCCTGAGGAGCCCGCACACCTGGATCTGATTTAGAGGATGAGATCTGGCCCTTGAACCTGATGTGATGATGAATGGAGGCTTTGGGAAATTTGAGGGAGGGGTTGGGTATATTTTGTATGTGGGAGGAATGGGAATTGTTTTGTACAGAGGGTAGACTGAGGCAGATTATACTTTCCAAAAAGTTGGCCACAAGACTATTTCCAGTCCTATCAAGCAGCAGAATCTAATTCTCCTTTCCTAAACCTGCAGGGGCCTTTGGGACTGCCCTGATGGACAGAAGTGAAGCTGTGTGACTTCCAAGGCTACTTGTACAAGGTGATGCAGCATCCACCTACATTCTCTTTCCTGGGACCTGAGCCTTTGAAGCACTGATATCCCATGTATGAAGTCCAATACCCTGAAGATGCCATGTTGCCAAGCAATGTCAAGACAACCTAGCAGTCCCAGTCCTGAGATGACTGGGACACTAGACATGCATGTGACTGGCTTTCAGAGAATCACAGCCACTTCAGTGCAGCTTCATGAACGACTCCAGTGCCAGCCACCCAGGTGAGCCCAGTCAACACCCAGAGCCCACGTGATGGCAGTGAAAGAATCACTGTTTTATTTAAATCACTAAGTTTAGGGTGGGTGGTTAAGTGGCAATAGGTAACTGATGTAGCATTCCCTCGAGGTTTGCTTTAGATTCAAGGAAGGAGAAAAAGCCTTTTTCATTAAACTGTTATACATGAAAGTAGCATGGCTTGTTAGGAGGCAGTGGGAGACTGGGCTCTGGAGTTCTGCCTGCCTGGGTCCAAATCTTGGCTGACAGAGTTAGCCAAGTCATGCCACTGCTCTGTGACTTGATGTCCTCATCCTTACAGGGGTTGTGATGACAGTCCTACTGCATAGGGTAGTTCTCAAGATTGAAGATACTTGCTTAATGCCCTGTGCATAAGAAACACTCAGAAAGTGTCAGCTGTTATCAACAGTTGACTGTTACCAACTACTATATAACCAGAAATTAATCGTGGGAGATTGCACAGTGTCCTTTAGTGTATGGTCTGGGGTCAGCAACGTTGGACCACTGGATACTTTTTTGATTGTGTAGACAGCACAGTTTCCTGTCCTACTTTCTAACTATTAAATTGGAATCTCTGGGGATTGGAACTGGAAATCTTCATTCTTTATAAACTAAAATTGGAAAGCCACAGTTAGAGAATTAAAGTCTAATTTGGTTTTGAGGCTTTTTCTGGGTGTGTGTGCGTGTGTGCACATGTTAAAAGTTCACTTACAAATGTGTATATACGGGTTATTAAAAATGATTAATAACATTAAGACATTAATGTTACATTAGTGTAAATTAATACATTAAGAGTTTCTAATTTTTTTTTCATACTAAGTTTGAGACTAAGAGCATGGAATGTCTCTCTTCTTATTTATCTTCAATGTTATTTAGAGTTTTGAAGTTGATTTGCATCTACCTGACAATGTCAATGAAATAGAGTCAGGAAGACATCCTATGGACCACAGGATACCTTTAGGGCAAGTTCTGGTGTCCTAACAGTTACTGGAGTGTTGGAATCGACATTCTCCAGCTGTTTCATTGCTTCATAAACTTGACTCTTGCCTGAGCGACCTTGGAATGATATAGCAATTTTTGTCTTGTTTAAGTTGTGTTAGAAATAATCATCTTCTCGGGCCGGCCCGGTGGTGCACTGCTACAGTGCGCCGCTTGGGAGCGCGGTGGCGCTCCTGCTGAGGGTTCGGATCCCACATACAGACCGGTTCCCGCTCACTGGCTGAGCGAGGTGCGGGCACAGCGCCGAGGTTTGCGATCCCGTTGCCGGTCCCGGTCCGGTACGGGTGCGACACTGAGGGTTGCGATCCGTTGCCGGACACGAAAAAAGACAAAAAGGAAAAAAAAAAGATAATTGGAATTATATTATTGTAGCTGTGTTGTGATTTATGCACATAGCTTTAAGTTATTGATTTTTATAATTTATACTGATTCCCAGAGCAGCAAGACGCCTCACCTACATTTAGGAAAACTCAAACAAAAGAGCATATTGCTTTGTCTATAGAGACTTTGGCCAGGTTAGAAACATTTTTATTCTATAGCTGGTTATTTGAGAAAGTCATCTCTCAGTCTAAATGGGCTTTACTTCAGTTTTCTGTGGGAATTGGGGGGGGGGGCATGGTAGTGGTGTGTGCCTGAAACTCTAACTCATATAAGCATTTCTGTGAGTTTGAAAAGGATGAAGAGAGGAATGAGAAAAATTAGAGAACAGAAAACAAGAAATGAAAATATAATTAGTTGGCAGACAGATGAATATCTATGGTGCAGATGCTGGATAGTATTTTGTCTAATTACACTAATAGGTGGAATAACAATTTCTTTCTAGTTCTCTGGGAGAGAAGTCTGTCTAGAGGTATTTTTCAGGAATTTATTTTCATCTCTGAGTACAGTAGAAATTTGGTATCCATTTTCCAACTCTTCTGGTGTGGTTTTGCTTAGTTTCAGAGCAAACTTAGCACTGGGCACAAGATTTATCACATAAAAGATTCTTAATTAAATGCCGGCTAGCTGAGTGGCCAGCTGGCTGCATGCATGATTGAATGCATCTACACACTGGACAGAAAAGGCTTGTACTGAGCCCTGATACATTGTAACCTTGTTACAGCACTTTCTTTTTCTGGTGGGAGGAGCTGTCCAGGCAACACTGTCACCTTCCCTCCCACCTTGTCTTAACTCATCGACTGTGCTCTGCACCCATGATGCTACTTGAATGTCCTTCCTGAACCTTCTGCAGTCCCCACAGCAGGTTAGTCCCCCTTGCTCTGCGTCCATAGCATCCTGATCCTGTTGCTATTACTCCATTTATCTTATAATTTGTTTTCCCATTTATCTCTCGCACGGGTCTGCGAGGTCTTTGGGGAGGAGCCGGGCTCATGGAGCACACTTAATGAGTATTTGTTGAATGTACTGCATCACGGGTGGTGACATGCAGTTGTACTCTCCTGTTATTTCCAGTAACATTTCTCAGAAGAGTATTCACGGGAGACCTAATTTCTTTCAATTTTCAGGTAATAGAAAAAAATATTATAAAGAGGCATCTGCTAAAACTATGCCAACAAACCAAGTCTGACACATCTCAAGGGTACATTTTGAACCCTGCCCAATTGTGCTCCTATACCTGTGGCTACTGAGTACTTGGAATGTGACTAATGACTAAGAAACTGAATTTTAAAATATATTTTATTTTAACTACTTTAAACTTAAAAGGCTCTGTGAGGCCAGGGGCTACTACATTGAACAACACAAGTTTAGACTGTACTAGAATTGTGGAGTACTGAGTGAGATGTCTAAGATGCTAGGATCAATTTCAATATTATGCTTCTCGGCCACCTTCGCTCCTGTCACAATGGCATAAATGGAAGCAGGGCCACTGCCACCAGCTGGCACATCACATAGGGCTCTGGGTGTAGCTACCTTTGTGATCATGGCTTAGAAATCCAGAGCACTGATATACTGAGTGACTCAGCCCCTCCCTTGTCCCTCTCCGACTCCTTAATGCTATAAAAACTAGCCTGTCGGGGCCGGCCCGGTGGCGCACTGGATAGTTCGCTGCTTGGGAAGCGCGGCGGCGCTCCCACCCGAGGGTTCGGATCCCACATACAGACCGGTTCCCGCTCACTGGCTGAGCGAGGCGCGGGAGCAACGCCGAGGGTTGCAATCCCGTTGCCGGTCCCTGGTCCGGTACGGGGGCAACACTGAGGGTTGCGATCCGTTGCCGGACACGGAAAAAGACAAAAAATTTTTTATCTCCTATGGTTTCAGAATAGCATTTCCTTTTTAATTGTTATATATATGTGTGTATATATATGCACACACACACACACACACACATATATATTTTGCTGCTCATAGGAGAGAGTTCAAGTTTTGAGCTCAACTGTTTCCTTACTATCTTATCTCCTTTCATATCTGTATGACTAATTGGGAACTGATTACCCCAAAATCTCAGCTCCAAGGCACTGGTCTTCTGATGTGCACACAAATGGTAAGCTTTTTTTTAGCCTTTACAAACTACCCTGGGGCCTACCTATCCAAATTTACAGAGCTTGTTTGCAGTGCTCAAATTTGCATGGGGCTCTGTTTTGTATACGCTGCAATGTCCAATTTTATTTCCTATTGGTTTTCAATTTCTGATACTATCTCGAGTCCTTGTTCCCCGTTCTCCTATCTCACTGGTCCTAGCATTTTAGATGCTATTCTCCTTATCCAAGCTGCCAAAGAGATCTTTCTTCTTATTCTGGTCACACCTTTTGAGATCTGCACCCTAAATCCAATATGGAAGTCTGAGTGTAACAACAGTGGAAATGAGATTCATCCCATTTTCTCAGGGAGTGTACTAATGATTCATTTAGATTCTAAACTTCTTCTAGTCTAATATGCCAGAAACAGGGCCTAACACACAATAGGTGATCAATAAAATCTGTTAAATTCATGTGTGTTCTAAGAAGCCCTTCCTCTGTTTTTCACAACTGTAAAAATTAATAATTAAACTAACTGTCACATGTACCCATCTATGAGAGATCTAAGAATGAAGTGACTTTTCCCTTTTTGCAGAAGTATTTCCAGAGTGTTGATGCAAAAAATTTATGTTATCTAGTCCCAAAAGTTTTGCTAATAACTGAATTTTGCTGCACAGTGATTCTACTCGGTGTGAATCATTTCACTTACCACATGATAAAGCAGGCTTAATTTTTAATTAGATATGATCACAGGAAAGCCTGATGAATGTTTTTAACCTTTTAATTAGTGAAGATTTGCATGGAGTAGCGATCCACTTTTTGAATTGGTGCTGGTTGGAGGCTGCTCATTCAATGTAGAGGTGGGGACGGGAATTAAGGAAATGATCTATAAGTAGCTTTTCCTTAAGAGGCTTAGAGATTTGAATAAACATTATTTATATTTAATGATTAAAGAGCCACTGGCAAGCCTACAATTGGATTTATTTCTATTAAGAATATATTAGGGCCACAGTACTGCCATGGGGCACTAGGACAGGAAGTCAGAGCATCAGTAACCCCCCCAAGGAGGCTCTACTCGCCCTTTGCTAACCTTCGCTCGCTGCTTCCTTGACTGCTGCCGACAGGCAGGCGCTCACAGCCTCATAGGAGGCGCTCAGCCGGGTGTTGGGGTCCCTCTTCGGCTTGGGTGGAGGCTGTTTCCGTGGGGACTGGAGGCCACTGCTGTCATCCATGCTGAACACCAAGTGCAGCGAAGGAGACCGGATGGACGGTCCAGCGAGAGACTGTGCCAGGATGTCCCCTGCTATGGGCACTGGGATGGAGCTGGAGTGGAAGGGCCTGGGTCCACCCTTGTCTTCAGCTCTTAGGGGAGACAGAACACAAACAGCCCACACCAGGGAGACCCAGGTGCGTTATTCAGGTCACAGGAAACCTGTTCAAGCAGGCACCAGGATGCCTCTTTGGCAAACAGCCCGTCCGGCTGTGGCTAGAAGAGGAGCACGCGGCTCCCTGGTGACCAGCTCGTCCAGGGAAAGTCGCCCAGCCTCACCTCCCACCTTACCATAAAGGAGCACGCTGGATATTCATCATGATTCCTTTTCAGAATTCGCTCACAAACGCAGCGCTATGTCAGGGGCTTCACATTTTCTATCGGGCATTCACTGAATGAATTTTTCACACTCTGATTATTAAGCAAATCAAAAAACTAGAATTTCAATCTGAATGATAATTTCTGGGAAATCCATCTTAATAGAGAGTTACTGATGCAGCAAATGCTGGGAGTTCATCACCGTTTCCTCTTGCAAAAGGAGCATAGATTCTACTTAAAACTATCAAAATTTAAAATTTACATTTTAGCATCCTCTCTCTCTCTTTTTTCCTTGCCATTTAAATTGACCAGCACTCATTTCATTATGTGTGGAACTATTTTTCCTTCATTACTCCATATGGTTGCCCAGTGCCAAGTGAACTGCTGGTATTCAATAAATAAACAGACAAATACTTCTTCACTTAATTTTATATCGGGCAAATGAATACATAATCAAATTGAGAAATTGGGGTGGCTGTTTGGTTCCAGCAGAGAAAATAATAAATATTATTCTGGAAGTCATATCAAATGAATAGTTATCTGGTTTAAAAAATTCCTTCTGGCTTCACATGTCAATGTAATCATGTACTAGCAATATGCCAAAGCGTTCATTTTATAAGGAGTTTCCGAGCGTTTGTTTTTATAATTATATCTTCCCATGGCAGCACACCAACAGGGCTGGAGCCTACCATGAGGCAGAGCCAGCCGCCCATGTAGAAAATGCGGTAGCTGCAGATGAAAGCGTGGTGTTCTGCGGATGATCTGTTTTCCCTGTAACGTTTAATTACAGTTTTCTATACAAAGGGAATTTTTTCAGTATTTAATCACTGAGATGTTTGAAGCTAATTAGTGAGAGACACATTGCCATTTCCACTTTAATAAAAAATTATTAGACATAGGCAGAAATGGCAAATGAGAGTCATTTTTAGTGAGAAACAACAAGATATTACCAAATTTCTATGGAAAAATAAACATCTCCCTGTCAATGAGTTAAGATTCCAAGGAACCAGGTTATAAATACTCTTATTGAGCTCACTACTTTCATGTTTTCAGACTGGTGTCTCAATGTTTTGGTCAGATTTCCAGAAATTTCTATAAGCCAGCCTTCTATACATGACACTTGTGGGAAAACGTCATGGGCCCAGCTATATATTTTTGCTAATGCAGAAATATTAGATGCTTTAAAACTTTGAGCATGCTTGAGATAAAGTGATGCACACATGGTAGCAATAATTACTTCATGGGACTAAACTAACACATGCAGCATCCGACTCATGAAGAAAGCCCAGGAAACGCATCTTTTTAGATTGCTGGGGGGTTTCAAATAACAAACCATGCATGCTTGTTCCTCTAACTACTGTCATATTTGATTGAACTTTGCATTAAGGGCTATTGGAATTTTCATGACTCCATTGAGTCTTGTCACAAAGGTAATTAAAGTTGCATACTCCGCCTTTACCTTCTGGTGCCTTCCTCTAGCCTGTTCCTGTCCAATTTCTCTTTATGGTGGACAGGACTCGTTTCATTCCGGAGCCGGTCGTTTTCCCGGGCAATGTCCGAAGCATTCTGGATGACCAGCGCGTCGTAGGTTCTTAGCCCCATGTCCTCTGTGTTCTGCAGGAAGCTGTTGATGGAAGTGACCTCTTGTTGTCTGATGCTCATTTTCTGAAGCAAGTGCTGGCGTGCTAGAAATCCTCTTATAACTTTTAAAAAAGAACACAATCACGGGTCAGTGAACAGAGCAAAAGTGAAAAGCCCAGACACACACAATCAAAAATCACAGTATATTTATATCTGAACAGCTCTAAAATAAGATACATTTAACCCAGAATAAGAATTTAAGAAAGTGTTCTGATATATTAAAATGGATCCCTAAATTCAGTGGTGACAGCAATAAACAGCAAAAATCCTTGGCCTGAATGAGATCCTGCAGGCAATATTTACAATAAAGGCTCTTGCACTTTTTTTTGTTGTTTGTTTGCACAAACTGGACATTGATGGACTGGAGTTAAAACAATGGAAAAGAACTAGCCCCAAATCCCAAAGAGTTTTGGGGTGTGGCTCCAACTGGGCCATTCTGGGATGCATGGATCATCTTCGCACTTTTTTTTGTTGTTTGTTTGCACAAACTGGACATTGATGGACTGGAGTTAAAACAATGGAAAAGAACTAGCCCCGAATCCCAAAGAGTTTTGGGGTGTGGCTCCAACTGGGCCATTCTGGGATGCATGGATCATCTTTCATTATATCAGATTATCACAGAAACATCTACGGCTCGTGGAGTTAATCTTTGAAAGTATCATGCATGTAGTGCTTCTAGGACTGTGATTTAATTCCTAGAGAAATTAACACTGCATTTAAGACTCTGGGAAGAGATTGCGTAGAAATACAGGACATCCTTTCTGCTCTCCGCGAAAGGAGAGTGACAAATGCGTAAAACTTGGGGGGAACAGTGAGTGAAAATGCTTTGAAATTATTAATATATCATTAATAAATGTAAGAATTGAAAATGAAAATAAAAAAACCCCTTTAAAGCCGCCTCTGTGTGTCATTTTTATAATTTAATACTGAAACTAAATGAAAAACTATATCATTATCTCAGTTTTGGACACGATGGTAATTTTCTTAGGGAGACTAAGAAAATTCCTCCAGGTAACCACAACCAATGAACGGTAGACCAGGGTTCAAATCTCTCTGTACTTAGGAAGCCAAACACCATTTCCTCAGCCTCCAGTCATTTAGATGTGATCTGTGGCTCTCCAGGGGCAGATCCCCAACTGGGAACACGCAAGGAAGCATAGCTGCAATCAATAAGAGGAAGAACTTTTCAACAATTAGCACAGGGTGGAAATGGATCAGGCTGCCTCCTGAGAAAGGGAGTTGGCTTGGGGTCCCTGAGCCTGTAGAAGACAGAACAGTGGCCTCTCCTCACGGGTGCTGTGGACAGGTGCCATTCGAGGAAATCTGATTTACAAATTTCAACCTCTATGATGCTGTCCCTTCCAATCCTAAGTTTCTAGGATTAGAGGAAGTTGTTATGATTATAGAAGATCTATAATTTTAGGGAAAACGAGTGTGTTAGCAAAGACACTTTATTCTTGTCTTTGGGGTAGGGAGAAGCTTATAAAACATTGAGTGCTTTAAAATATGCCAAGGCTAACCTTGATCTTAGCCAAAAGGCCGAGGAAAGATAAAACCATTATTCTATCAGAAGGAGAGAAGAAATCTAGAGTAATTGGGGGGGGAAGGAGAGGGGGATGGGGTAAGATTGGACAAGGGGCACAAAGAATAATTATGATTTGTAACAATATATATGTTAGTAATATTGATTTGATCAACATATCTCAATGTTGAACCCCAAAAATATGTATAATCAATTTTGATTCAATAATAATAATAATAATAATAATAAATAAAATAAAATATGCCAGGCCTATAAAAAAACAAATATTTGGATTATATATGATATCTGCTTTGATGCCTCTATTAGATTAGATGGTAGAAAGCTGAACATAACTTTCCACAATTAAGGCTTCAGAGGAAAATAATATGCAGACA
The DNA here is from genome assembly GCF_000696425.1 of Galeopterus variegatus. NCBI lineage: Eukaryota > Metazoa > Chordata > Mammalia > Dermoptera > Cynocephalidae > Galeopterus > Galeopterus variegatus. The sequence continues at coordinate 220,490 of NW_007731276.1, read as the reverse complement.
TCTAAAACGCTCAAGGTTATTATGGCCCATCACCGAAACCTAATAATAATCAACCACATTGTATATCGACAAAATAAAAATTTAAAGGAAAAAGAAAAAATAAAAAAATAAAAAAAAATGCTCAAGGTTTTTTTTTTTTTTTAGGTAGCAAAATTAAACGTTTAGTTGCTTTGAAATGCAGTTGCGTTAACTATAAAACAGTCGTGCTGAACTAATCTAAAGGGAAAAAAAATAAACAGCAAAAGTTATAATCAGATTTTCAGGAATATAAAATGTGGAACAAATGAAGAAGTATTAGTTATGTGAGAAGCACACTGAAAGAGAAAAGAGGCAGAAGACATTAAATTGGCCTGTTCGCTTGCTCTTTCTTGTTGCATTAAAAAAATTGAGACATTGACTTTTGGAAGGGTGAAGGTGAGAGTATATTCAAGATGTTTAATCTCTTGGAATAAAGAGAAGATTAATGTGGATAAGCCAGACTCCCTCTGACCTCCTACCACAGCAAAGCTATTCATTGGATTCACATTCACCAGCAAATCTATTGTCCCACATCCAGAGGACTCTATTTCCTCACATTTCATATGAGCAGCCTTTTAAAATTCTTTAAAAATGCTATACCAGTTGCTAAAAACCGGTATCATTAATAAGGGACAACTTATAAAAATAAACTTGCCACAAATGGATATTAATGTTGTTGACTTTCTGACAATTTAACAAGACTAAATGATTAAATTTAAAACTAAAAACTAGCTTTCTTTCCCACAAACGTTTATAAATGAAAAAAAAGAAAGTTGTCTACTGAGAGAGCAAAGAGCCCCCGACAGAGAGTCCACAGAGTGCCCAAGGTTGAGGGGGTAATTACGAGTGCCCGCAGAAGTGCTGTCACTCGGAGCAGGAGATCACTGAAATGCTCCCAGATGTGCGATGAGCCTTTTAAATCTGCCCCTGCTGGAGGAGACCAGTGCCAAGTCACACTGGGGCCAGCAGAGGACTCGTGCTCCCCTCTGACTTCTCCCTCCTCCTCCTCAACCCTGGGGGAGCAGAGGAAGCTGGGCACACAGGTGTCAGTACCACACCTACCCCCCATGGAATATTCTGTACCGAACAGGCCTGAAACGGCCAAGGGGGATGTTTATAACTTGGAATGCAGTTCTGAAGTGGACATACTAAATTCTGAACTGAGACGCTTTGAGGAACTAGCACACAGCAAGACTTTTTATGATCGAAAAATGAGGGGACCCATTGAACATACACACAGGAGTCCCACAGAGGCCTGAACAGATTTAAAACTGATTTCTGCATCCTATCAGGTTACCTTGTTAGATTAACGGTTTCAAATATATCAGAGAGCTAAAATCACTAAAAGTCCCACCAAAAGCTAGCATATAAGTGATTTCTCCCTCTTTTACCTTTCTTTAAGGAAAATATACCTCTTTATATAATACAATTAAATTATAAGCAAATTAAAATTTAAAAATTTTCTTAAGCATATACATTTTATGTGTTATACATATGTTTTTGAAAATGTACCCATTATCAACAGTCACTTGGGTTTTTATAGGAAAAATCAAATTCTAAATGGAGCTTCTCCCAAAGTTACAATGAAATGGTGCTATCTGCTGCCAACGATAGCAACCCTAATATTATCATCACTTCACAAAGGAAAAATGAAGTCAAGGACTTTTCCAAGGCTTGTGTAGAATTATAGAAAACGTTGTTTGGCTGATTGTCTTGATCCCACTCTTCAAACTCTGGCGTACCTGCGGTGCTTCAGCTGCACCTGACTGCCAGGTGGGAGCTCTTCCCTCTGCAGAGTCAAGGGTATATTCTCAATGTCCTGGACTTCTTAAAATGATCAACAAGGCTGAATAGTTGCACGGTAAGGGATGCATAAATAACGATATATATAAATCCTCTCTTCCAAATTGTGATTAAGGTGGAAATTTATAAAGCTTCATATGGAATGATTATTAAATAATGCATGAGCAGTGTCTACAAATGCTGGTTTAGAGAAAGGTACATAGCAAACTAAGCCACAGTGCTTCCTAAACACCCCAAAATGACTTGCCTGAAAGGAGCATCTGGGAATGGATAGCATGGTCCACTATGATGCAGGTCCCACTGACATTTAAACTTGGGGGTGCACTAAACCATGCTGCATCTCACAACTCAAAGAAGTTCAGAAATGTCATTGTACAACTCTTACCTTTTTGGCAGGTTATAATTTTTCTCTGCAACTGCAGGCACAAGTCATTGAGCTGGTCAGCATGCCAGTATTTTAGAAACACTTTTCGGATTCCCATCTAAAATGCAAACAGCAGGGAAATGGTTAACAGCAAGAAGATGTCAAAATGGTGATGCGGAAATAATCAGATAAAAGATTTTTCCAGCAGAGGGTTAGAAGGAACAAACTAACAAAATTAATTGTAGTACATCTCTTATTTTTTTAACACTATTACATTTAATCAAAATCCCAAAGGTTTTGTTTTACGTGTGTTTGCTGTGTGTACATATTGTCACTAATGTTTGCAAATGCCTATGCACTCCTGATGTGGTGGATGAACCATGCAACGCAAAAGAGAAATGTTGGTCTTGACTCTTTATCGGAAGGCAAAACCATCCCCATGAATTCTCACATATCCCAGAGCCAAACCCTTATTTTTACTTTATGATATTTTTCTTTCCTCAACTTAAAGCAGGGAGATTGAGTCTGTGTAAAGAAAAATGAATACACAAAAAGATGAAAACAAAATACAAAGATGACACATACAATTGTTTCAACTATTTTTTCCACTAGACCATATATCTTATTTTTACTTTATGATATTTTTCTTTCCTCAACTTAAAGCAGGGAGATTGAGTCTGTGTAAAGAAAAATGAATACACAAAAAGATCAAAACAAAATACAAAGATGACACATACAATTGTTTCAACTATTTTTTCCACTAGACCATATACGATTATAAATTGAATCTTTATACAACTGCCATTATGGAACTTCAGCACAAAAGTAAAAAGTCTCAAAAAAGTCATTTCTGAGTAATAAATCTTCTAGATGCTTGCACAAACCATAGATATGCAATGAACACACTTCTCCAGAACTTAAAAAGAAATTTCAGCATGACATCAAATCAATTTCTACAGAAAGCTCTAGTGGCCTGCAACGTTCTACTATTGATGAAAATAGCTGCCAAAGAAAATTATAAAAACACATAACAATAAGGCACATCCATACAATTTGTACATAATTTTCTTCTGTGCTGTACTTATTTTCTAAGAACGCACAGGACTGTGGCAGGTGTGAGGAATACCCCTTGTATACTAAGAGCTCATGGTCTCTTGGGAGAAGCAGACTCAGTAATTGCAGAAGAGCCTGGTAAATCCTAATGTGAAATGTAAGAAAGCTCTGAGGCAATATTCTGTTAGATACAGGAGAAATCCTGCTTGTGATATGTTCATAATCCTATTCTCAGCACTTGAGACAAACACCACTACAGTGAGAAGACAACGAATATGTGTGCTTCTAAGCATGAGCTGGGACATGAAAATGCTAACACCGTAGCCTGTGCTACACATCACAGTGACACCAGCAGCTTGCACAAATGTGCATGCCATTAGGTATCAGGAATGCTTGCAGGCCAGACTGGTCTTCAGGGTGCTTGGCCAGAGATGTTTTATGAATCATTTCATATGGAAACTGAGTTCACTCCAGACCTGTTTTATCACTCCACATTTTTCCACCTAACTCTTCCCTTAGTCATGATCTGTCATCTTAATGCAACTCATAGTTTAGCTAGAGACCGTGACCTGAGTCTTGCATGATGGCAGTCAGGCTGATTCATTAGATGAACAAGCAAAGCTCGCAAGCACTGGCCTATTTCAGAGGTCTCTGGTTGACTAGATGTTCTTCTTTGTTCAGTTTTCTTTCAGTTGGTTGACATTTGAGATCGTCACATGGGTGGGTGGCTACTGAGAACTGTGACTTTATTTCTTCATTGTATTGCCATTCTCTCCCTAGTTATTTTCCATAATTCATCGTCTTTTTTTCCCCAACTGCTGACTTATTTTGGCAGTCAACAGGAAGAACAGTTGGTCCTGTCTGTGAGCTCTGCAGAACAAATCTGTGAGACAGGCCTTGGGAAGGAGTAGGCATGCCACCTCTCTGTTCATTGCTGCTTGTAGAATGAAACTGACTGTGGGAAACTACATCCCAAAGGCAAAATCCATACCAACCTGGGTTCCAAAGCAAAACTCCAAAAGAATGATGGCTGACAATACTACACATTGGGTGGACTCAATAATGATCATGGGAGGAATTAGTATGTGGAAGGAGAGAAACAGGGGAAAGACCTGAATGGAAACAGGAGAACTGAATTCTAGATCCACTCCCTTAATTAAATGGAGACCCTGGGCAGGAAGGGAGTGGAATGAGATGACTGAGATCTCTCACAATGACATTTCCAACAGCCATTCAAAAAACCAAAGAAGGTTTATCTCGAGCATTGTGCTAGATCTGGGGACACAGAGGAAGTCCCTGCCCTCAGGAGCTCATGGTTTACTGGGCAGTTCAGCAGTGAACACATTCCCTCAATCACAATGACATTTCCAACAGCCATTCAAAAAACCAAAGAAGGTTTATCTCGAGCATTGTGCTAGATCTGGGGACACAGAGGAGGTCCCTGCCCTCAGGAGCTCATGGTTTACTGGGCAGTTCAGCAGTGAACACATTCCCTCAATGATACATGCTCAGTACAATGATAGAGTTTTGTCCAAGGAGCAGGTGGGACCCACCGAGAAGCATGTCACGCAAGTCATTTGTCTTTGAGGGATGAGTAGGAACTTTCCAGGGCATCTTGGTATGGTGGGAGAAGATGAATGTGAGACAGAGAAACTAGAATGTGAAAGGCAAGGACCAGAAAATGACAAACCATGTGGCAGCTCAGCTGTGTGGATAGTGAGGAGCAAGGAGGCCACACGTGTAACTGGTAGCCACCTCAAGAAGGGTATTTTAGGAAAAACATGAACATTTTCCTTGTGGGCAATTGAGATATGCTAGAAAATTTAAAGGGGATCAAGTCTAAATTTTATAAAAACATTTAAAAAATTTGTTTTGAATTTTACAAAGTTACTCTTGAAAAAAGGAGAATGGATTTTTGGGTTGGGCTGTGGGAGGCACTTGGCAAGGCAGGGCAATGCAATGCAACTAAAGATTTGGGGTCAGCAGGTTCTGCAACTGCTGCTGGTCTGTTGGCCAACTCCTATTTATCCTTTGTGACTGAAATCAAACCTTGTCTCCATTGCAAGATTTATGAAGCCCACTTCTCCACTTCCAGTAGGGCTTTGACATCCTTTGTGCTCCCAGAGCACCCTGTGAATGATTCTTTATTTTTCTTATTAGACTGCATTGTATATTTTTCATTATATGTATTTACATCCCCTGAAGAATGTGAACATGTATTCTTCAAAGGCACAAGTGGTAGGATGTGGGCAGGAAGGATTCAGATTAAAAAAAAGAACAGAAGATGAATTGTGAAGTCCTTTTAAAGGATGAGTCATGGAGACAGATGATGATATTTTCTAGGATGAAAATAAGGTATGATGGAAAATGCAGACTGAAGTCAGACCCTGAAGTCAGTCAGTGATCCAGAAACAAGCCATGGAAGGTGGTAGATGACAGAACAAATAACGGAGGGTCAAAAGAAAGGCACGAGTGGAGGAAGAGGGTCCACCGGTGCTGTAGCCACAGATTAGGGACCAAGGATGCAGCTGACCCGCCTCCTCTAAGACAAAGAGAGTGAGAAAGAAAGAGTAAAACCTCATAATAGAGTATTTTCAGAAAACACCCAGTGTTTGATTCAGATACGGAGGCTACACTAGAAGAGGAGTAAATACAGAAGATGAACTGCATTTTTCTTATAATGTAGGGGAGATTTCACAGCACCTGATGGTGGGCATTTGAGAAGTGGACTGAGGGTTTTTCGGGGAAGATGAGCTTGTTAGGTCGGACATGGAGGCAGAAAGGTGGGGACTGGAAGCACAGGGTGTGCAGGAGGGAAGGTGGAATGCCAGGTAGGCAGATGCATACCGTGGCAGGAAAGAGAAGGACAGGCCTGCTCTCAGAGCTCCTGGTGGAGTTTTGGTGTCCTTGTGCCTATGCAAATCTGTCCTGCCGAGGTGCAGCCAAGAGTTCTGTGGTGACGAGGGGCCCTGGGCTTTTTCTTCACTGGGAGAAGGATCGAAATATGAACTCACAGGTATCCCGTTAAGACATCGTGACAATGGCTGCCTATGGTGCCGCCATTACATTCAGGTGATTTTAAAAATTCTTCATTCAACTATTTGGGCATACTTAGCAGGTACCCAATCGACAATTTTATTTTATATCATTTTGTTTCATACAATTTATTTGTAAATTAGCAATATTTGGAGATGCTCACTGGAAGTTTTAGCATTTGTTTGACGTTGCTGGTCTTTTAGAGATACCATGTTTGTGGTGCGTATGTCTGCTCTCCTGAAAGAATGAAATTAGAAGTTTAGTAGTATTTTGGGGCTCTTCCTCAGAAACTGTCCTGAATCTGGTCCCGAGAGGCTTCAGTGAGGACACAAATCTCAGGATATTTCTTTCACACAAAGACCCAGACAAGATCACACGAATTCTGAATGTTTAGAGATTTATATAGTCTACGAATGGCATTGACTGGGAGAAAATTGTGCCCGGTTTTGCTTTTTTTCTGTGGAATGAATGTTATGGTGTAATCTGTATCTTAGGGTGCTATATATCAAACCCCATAAAATAAGATCCATCTGAATCAGACCAAAGGTTCAGGTCAGCTCCATTCTGGATTCTGGTAGCATGCTTATGTCGAAGGATGTCTCTCACTAACCAGAGAAAAGGAGAGACTAAAATGTTCTCCAGCGGAGCCCTCTCCCTGTGCACTCCTAGATGCAGAGTGTTCTTATCTGAGATGAAGATGCTAATGTCATCCTGACTCCTGTAAAAGTAAACCATCTGTGAATTACAGTCATCGCTATTTTTATTAGAAAACCATTAGGATTATTTTTTTTTGGAAGTGACAGATTTTAAAAGATTAAACAAACTTGTCATTGATGACTTCCAAAGCTCCATTTACTGTTACAGTTTTCTGGGATTTTTTTAAAGAGATGTAGGCTGTGGAAGTACAGACAAATGCTAGAATGGCGGTTGAGATGGAGGATAGGTGGCACGGAACCTGTGTTAGAAGAGACATGTCAAGGGGACTTGTGTAGCACTTCCTTTTAAAGGAAATTTTTAGGCATGCTGTGTGTTTCTGGCAGTACCTTTGAAGTAGCATTTACCGAGAAAAAATATAGCTATTATCCTTTGATACTTTATATGAAGCACATTTTCCTCTGTATTAACAAAATTGAAAAAAAAAATGACTAATGTAGAAATAATCTTACATACTGGAAGTATAGAAGAATAGTGATGCCCCTTATTTTGTTATACCCATCCATTCTTGTAGGTTTAAAGAAGCCCCATCTATTATTTGTGTCCTGTGTCTGAGTGACTAATGTAGAAATAATCTTACATACTGGAAGTATAGAAGAATAGTGATGCCCCTTATTTTGTCATACCCATCCATTCTTGTAGGTTTAAAGAAGCCCCATCTATTATTTGTGTCCTGTGTCTGAGTTGATTTTGTTCACTCATTTACTGCCACCGAATGATGCGATGAGTAATTACTTCCTATGTAGCTAAGTTAAAGGAGAAATCTCAGGTCATGTGGCTCTGCTTTGACAAAAGAAAGACACATTAATTAAAACGATGCGAAGCTCTTTGGTTACACATAGGCAATACAGACAAATGACTAAAATCTATTTACAGAAAAATGACTAAGCAATAGTACATTTTTTCCCAAGGAATGTGTTCTCATGATATCTATGGCAGACCAAATTGATAGGATTCGTCACCACAGACAGAGCAAAAGAACAGAGTGACCATAACCCATACAGTTTTAGTTCAGTTTTAGTAATCATCTGGCTCAACCTCTTCATTTTACAAGAGAAGATACGTTTTAGGGAGAATTTATGACACATGCACAGTGATACAGAAAGTTATTGCCAGAGATAACATTAGTCTGGGTTCCCTAGGCTCCAAACTAGAGTCAACACGTACTCCTGACACTGTATCATTGTAAATGGTAACATGCATATTAATCACCTGAAGATCTTGTTAAAACATGGGTTCTGATTCAATAGGTTGGGATGGGGCCTGTGATTCTGCATTTCTAACAAACTCCTAGATGATGCCTGTTCTGTTGGTCTGCAGACCACACTTTAAGTGGTTATGATATAGGAGGGGCTCAGTTTCCCTGGGCTCAGGTTTCAGGACATGCCTCTGGGTTTCCAGCCACTCCCTGAGGTCTCAGGCCCCCTCCTCTGAGCTCTCCCCTGTAGGAAAGTTACTGTTGCCAATCAGACCTATTTTCAGCACCAGCCCAGAGAAAATGAGACCACAAAGGGCTGGCTTATGCAAGTTCAGTGGCTGAGCATGCTCCACAGAGAGCACAGAATAGTCTTGAATATGCCTGGTGCATGCGATAGGGTCTGACCAATGAACATGCTCCAGGAATGGACTGACTGAGCATGTGCAAGACTAAATGTTGCATAACTGGGAGCCACACCCTTAATTGAATATTCATTAGACAGAGAAACTATAAAAGCCAACACCCAGCTGAAAGCAGGGGTTATTGCTAGAGGAAGCCTGCACTTTGCTGGCTGAGGTGTGTATACCTTACTTTGTATCAGACTTACTCTCAGCAAGCTGCTACTCATTGTCTTGAGCCAGCCTGCACTTTGTACTGAACTTTAAGTATGTTTTTCTTGCTTTGTGTTAGACTTGATGTCTGCACTGAACTTACTTTTGTGTTAAACCTGGTGTGGGCCCTGCTCAGTCTCTGGGGGGAGCTAGGCCACACTCTCTCGGTGGAACCTGCATTTCTTATCTGTTCTATCAAACCTGCTCTCACTTTCTACTGTGACTCTGCCCTTGAATTCTTTCCTGTAGTGGAATCAAGAACATGGTAAGAGGACTGGGTGGGTTGAGCCTACTACCAGGCCCCCTGGACCCTACCTCCGACATCAGTTAGGTTCTAGGTCACTTTCTCTTGAAACTTAACTTCTGTGACAAACTCACGTGATCCCCTCCCCTGTGTCTGTCACCTCTGTTCTCGTGTTTGTCACAGGCTCCTACATTTCTGCTTCCTAATTAAATGCTATCTATCTTCAGAGTTCTCCAGTAAATACTCCTCTCACATTTTATAGTCTCCCTGGATAAGTTCTTTATTCCAAAAATTTCCACTACAGACAACTTATCGATTTATACGTTTATCTGATTCAGACCTAGGTAACCCATCTTCTAATGGACACATTTATTTTGATGTTTTGAAGGCATCTTAGCCTCATATATTTTCTTCTTCCTGTAGACGGGATTCTTATCCTATAATTCCCACCTCGATAAATGAGATGATCCCTGAGCACCTCAATCCCGAGATATCTGCAAATATCATTCCTCCCACACAATTTTCCATTCATCTATACCCACTATTTTTCTTTTTGGGCTAATGGAGCCCTCATCAACTTATCCCCCAATCCAGAACCCCAAGAGTCATCCTAATTTAGTCCTAAGTCCTACTGATATCTCTAGAATCCACAATTTCAGTGGTGTCCTAAATGACCATGGGTCCATGTGGATCTAGTTTCTAAACTATCTTCAGAGTGAGCTTTCTGAACATCAACCATACTATGCTATTTTCTCACCTAAGATTATTTAATAGCTTGCCATGATCTTCAGAATGATGTATAAAAGCCTTTGAAATATTTATTAAACTTTCTATTGTATAGTCCTTTTTGACTCTTTTTCTTTCTTTTTAAAATTGTGGTAGGAACACTTAACATGAGATCTACCCTCTCAAATTTTCGAATGCACAATACAGTGTTGTTAACTACAGACACAATGTTGTACAGCAGACCTCTAGCACTTATTCAATGCATTCAAACCGTGCTCAAACTATATCACATTGCTTGCTGATTTGAAATCGGAACTTGATTTTCTCCTCTGCCTTAACCTATTTTATTTCCTTTTTCTTCAAAATCCTTCTCTGCAATCATCTACTGGGTTAGCTCCTACTCATCCTTTCAAACCCAGATGGCTTAGTAAACGCCCTGTTTAGTGTGCACCTTACAATAATGAATTCATTACAGTAGCACTTCTATGTCTCTGAGGTACATTGTATACATTTCTATAATAGCACTGAATCTTGTTTTGTCATTATTAGTCATTATTTGTATACCTATCCAAATTAACTGTGAAATACTTATGGGCTCAGATAATGTTGGGAACATATAAAGGTCATAATTTACACAAACTAAGGTGAAAAAAATGAAAGGAAATGGATTAATGAAATAGAGAAGGCAGAATTTCAAAGAAAGTGATTTTAATGGACACTAGCTGTAACATGAGCTCTGATATTTAAAAAAAAAATCATCCATCTAAAATAATTAAATTGCAAACATTTAAAATCTGTTTAAACTACTTGATTAATTCATTTTATAAAAATACATTTAACATGATTCAAGAAAAAAAATGTTAAATTTCATATTTCCAGTGCCATCACCTCTGGCCCAGGATTATTTCAGACCAAAGTCTAGAACAGAACTCATTCCCTATTCTTTACCTGCTCTTTGACTCACCTTGCACACAGCCTTCCATTTATTAAAATTCCAGAAACTTCTATTATTCCATTTTGTCTGTAAGCTAAAAATGCATACTTTTGGGTTTAGCATTCAAAGCCCTTCATAATATGATCTTTATTATTCTCTGAAGAGGTAACTCTTTTTACTCCTCTAAAAGAGATGCTTTTTACTGTTATTTTAAATTCCCCTACACTCCCTTGGAGCAGGAAACCAATGCAAGTCTTCTTTATACCAAGGGTTGATAACCTCCTATGTGCAGAGTTCTCACTGAGTCATATTAATATTGCTGTCGATGCTGTGCTAGATACTATCCCTTCATGTCTATGTCTGTAATTATTGAAGTGCTTTACTAACATGGATTGTATTTTAATAAGAAATGTTTTATGTGAATGTGAGTTTCTTTGCTGCAAAAATTCTGTATTTTCATTATCACTAAAGAGAAATAAATCTTTGAAATTTTCAATCTCTCTTGCTCTAAAAACATTAGCACTATTCTAATAAATACCTCTAGCTTAAAGACCGGATTTGTAATATCATAGTTGTATTAAATGTAGCCACCTTTTTTTCATTATAATATTAACATCCCAGAAAAATACTCTGGTATCTTTCAAAGTGTGCTACGAATGTACATCTGTTCTCAGTTTTTGTTTTTGTTTTTTTTTTTGGTCTTTTGTCTTTTTCCGTGTCTGGCAACGGATTGCAACCCTCAGTGTTGCCCCTGTACCA